>NC_086329.1:61715526-62015526 GCF_036172605.1 Pelobates fuscus
TTTGTGCTCAATAAGGGCACGTATTGTAAAACCTTATATATACTATAGCTAAGGCTTTTAGCAGCCATTTAGTGTTTCAGTTGTTTTTAATTTACTTCCATGTTGGTTCCAACGAGTGATAGCAGCATGCAACAAAACCATTGCCGACACAGTGCATCTGATTTTACAATGTATTTTTGCTAAAGTAACTGTAACAGGTCAGGCATTATGAGAGTTAAAGGCCTCTAAAAAAAAAAAAAGGAAAATTCTGAGAGATGACTGTGACAAAGAAAAATTTGTGTTTGAGGAAATAGTTTTGTGTGGGTTTTGTGTCTTATGACCATCATAGAGTTGTCGGTAGTATCTTGCCAGCCAGGATCTTATAACATGATAGTAATAAGAATTCTGTTTGGAAGATTAATTGTTTTTATAGATGGATCTTTGGTTGCTTGTTTATGATTTGTAGCTAGCATGGTGGTCAGAATGTTCTCTTTGTGTCTTGAGGACTACTGCAACTTTTGCATTACCATCAGAGCTGTTTCCTTCCTTGTACTGCTATCCCCCTTCCCTCAAAATTCTTGATGGGGAAAAAAGAAAATTTAAATTCTTGCAACTGGCGGAAGTATTTCTGAACTGGTGTGGTGTATAAATGGAATCATTCATTAATTCAATGAGGGTACACATTTTGTGTTGATTGCACTTCCTCAGAAAATTATGAGGAAAAACCATCAGCTCAAAACATGTATGGCTTCCATTTTGTTGATATCACCCACAGTTGTCATGGGTTATTTATATATCTGTTTGTTTGAATTTTTTTTTTTTCAGTGGTAACTATTAAAGGGTTACTCCAAGCACCATAATCACTTAAGTGATTATATTGCCTTTTGGTCTGTATGGGCAATATTTCAGTATATAACACTGCACATGCAGAATTTAAACAGTCTGCTGCCAAAATGTCAAAAGCCAGCCTGGAACTTGGAGCTTTGGGCTGTCTTATGTCAATTCTGGCATAGACAAAGTATAACCATCAATCGAAATTCCTCAAGCAGCATGCATCTAGATGCATAATTTAATGCATCTCTATGAGGAGATGCTGATTGGCTGCACTGCGACAGTTGCTGTACATATGTAGTACTTCCCTAACGCTTCCTTCAGTAGTGATGATCTCGGTGGCGAGACAGTACCCCGAGGGAATAAAGGTAAGTAAAACTCTTAATTTAATGGATACAGGGAGCATCAATAATCCAATAACAGTCTAGCATTAAGACTATATGTTTAAATTCCTAACACCAGGTTGTACCTTTAAGCTTTTGGGAGTAAGCAATCAAGACAAGATAATGTTGTGTGGACTGTAGAACAAAGAATATTCTCTTATTACTGGCTATTAACTATGCAATTTTATTTGTATTTTACTATTTTTTTAAAAAGGTTGTGGAAAATGTTTTAATGAATGACTAATATTGATGTTATGAAATATAAAAATAGCAATGGTCTGTCAAAATTTAAAATGCATATACACATATCTATATTGTAATCATTTAGTTACGGGTGTTATAAGAAATGTGAAATAAATAATAGTAAAGTAATTCCAAATATTGTTGTTTTTCCTTCTTTGCAGTGAGCGACAGCTGTTTCAGGAACCTAGCAGAAGATCGCAGTGGGATAAACCTTAAAGATTTAGTCCAGGATCCTTCTTTGTAAGTAATATTTTAACTTCTGAAACATTTTAGTTCATTTTTTTCCACAGCTTCTTGTTTTCTGTTATGTTTTGTTTTTGTTTTCCAGATAGCATTGGACCTCTTTCCAGCATGACAAAATTGGCTAAATGTAGATGTTTACACATTTTAGTCATGTATAGAATTATGATGTACTAATTATCTTCCTTATAATTCAGATATTTCACAGAGGCTGGTACAGTAGTATCCATATGTGCTGAACAATGCTCGGCCAAATTGTTAAATCTGGAACAATAGGCAAGAGTTGGTCAGGGGATTCCAGTTTGACACTCCATGTGCTTTGCTCCAATACCACTATAGTACAGTGTAGGGGATATGGGGAAAGAAACTGTGGATATTATCTCATAGTATCATGTCAAACTCTTTGGGAGCAGTGTGTAAAAAATACTGCTACAAAACATCCGTCCCTCGCCAGATGTCACATGGGTGCGCTGTGACGTCTCTGTAGTGTGTGGGGCTTGTGCGCGCGTGTCGCCACGTCCTACGCGATTAAGTCATCCGGAAGTAAAATAAACTTTATTCACACACACAAAATTTACAAAACACGGGGGCGGGGCCGAACCGCCGAGCTGGATGGTCGCATGCAAGCTTAGCTCCTGCAAAACCTCCATAATTTAAGGTATTAAATCATGACCTACAGTCTGGAAACAGAACAACAGCGACGGACCTCAGCGCATGGGGCACACTGGATCCAGGGAGAGGCTGGCTCACGGAGCTACAGTCCCCTGGAGAAGAAACCATTGATGTCTCAGTCGGGGCCTTCCCTGGCGATGAGTGGGGCAGACGGCTGCTGCCCCGCTATCCTACCAGCTCCGAGTGGACCAGGCACCGTTTCCCCCCACCCCCCCCCCCCTATGGACCGGTGGGGGTGATCGCGGTCCTCACCCGACGGCCACAACCACAGCACCGCAACCAAGACCCGGCGACAACACTACTGTGGTTGGCGGCCCGAGCGCAGCAACTAAGATGGCGGCCGCCATGTGCGCAAGAGGTAGAGGGACAACCTTCTCTCCCCAACACGGCAACGGTAACCAGTGCGGCTCCTGGGCTTAAGCTCAATGGACCCGCGACCTCCCGACCTCACCTATCCTGGCAGCTATCCAAACCGGCAGTGCACTGTGGGGGTGCTCGATCCACATTGCCGACAATTGCTACGCCATGGGGACGGAGCACGACACGGAGGACATTCCCACCAGACATAACCGCTCTTTTCGACAAACGAGGTACTGCTGTACCGAAGCCAACCCCATACCCACCTTACACCCGGCTAAAATCACGGAGAACAAGACAAACCCAGCGTGGAGAAAAGCGGCAAGTCTTCACAGACACCATCCTGCACTATCCTTCGGACGCCAACCCCCTGCTACGCCAATACAGCAGATCGGGCATCGGCTAACCAACAGACTGCTCCCTCCCGTGCGGCCTCGAGACTACCAAAGTGCCGGCCCCTACCTGCCGTGGCAACGCCAGAAGCCTCGATCAAACAGGGTGATATTCTTATAGAAGCAACATACCTCACTCCAGCATGTACCTTATCATTCACTGTACTCTTATTCTAAGCCACAATAGCTATCACTGCAAGCAAAAATGTTCTTAGCTACAGCCTTAAGATCCACTAATATTGTCATTGATGTGCATAGAATAGACGTGTAACCATAGACATACCCATGCCAGCTAGTCATATGTAGGTATACATCCTAAGACCAGCTAGCTGTAGCACTTTCCAGACTAGCCATGCTATAAGAATAAGCTATATCTTCTACTAAGTGATGACCGCCTGAATGGTGTATAACATGTAGCACCTGTAACCAGCGTTGTTAAAGTGATGCTTCATTTTGCCTACTACACTAAAGCAGCATATCTATGAGTACTTAAATCGAGAGTGGTGGGCATGTTTAAGTACAAATCTGTATTACTCTTGACCTATAAAACTTATCAAATGTGCCGCTATCTCACATGTCACACATGTTTAACACTGTTTTTCTAAGCTTGCTAATGCTGTTGTGGCACTGCATGCATGTATGTTAATTCCTGCACAATAAAATTAAGAATATAAAAAAAAAAATTACAAAACACGGCACATAACCTATACAACCTGGATGGAAGTGATAGCTTGGAGGAGGGTTAGCTCCCTAACGATTTAACAAACAAATTGTGGGCAGCAAATAAAGAGATCTCTTTCACCATAAAAAGAGAATCACTTTTGTATAAGTGGCATCTACCACATTTCTTGACCCCCCGCAGGGAAATGCAAACGAATAAAAAATACATGTAATCAATCCTGCCCTGATTCATAATTACCTGCCAAATACATATAAACAAGAAAAAAAACATATATTCTTAAAGTTCTTGTTCAGGGAGATTTACCCAAAAGTTCATTCATCATTTCTGAGTGCTGTGTAGTACCCATAACTCTTTATAGTAGATACAACAAATCACAGCTCAAAAATGATTTCTACACACCTTCTGTTGTCGAAAAAAGGTAAATGGAAAAAATAAACAAAAACAATCAAAAAATATGGCAATAGAAAAAATGCAAACACAACGTTGAGTACTCAAAAAAAAAAAAAAATGTGTATAATGGTTGGATTTCACCATTTAGGGTGTGTTTGTAGAAGCTGGAGTGTAAATCTCTTTGTTATCCTTGCAAAGTTCCAAGAGGGTTCACAAACTCTCAGCTTGATAAGTGTTGTTGACAGGCTTCCACAGGTTGCTGAAGTTGTCCTGTTGATGTGAGCTGATGCAGGTTAATTTCAGGAAATCAGGTCACTGGGGGCTGCGCGCTCGGGGTCACCATCCCTGGCCCTGGTGGTGGGTAAAACATTGGGTCTTTTAAAAACACATTTTGGGAGGTGTGCCTGCCATTAACGGCGGGGCATGCCCCCCTGGCATCATCACGTGGGTGCACGGTGACGCCTCAGTAGTGTGTGGGGTTTGGCCTGGTGTGCGTGTGTCGCCATGTCCTACGCGATGAAGTCATCCGGAAGTAAAATAAACTTTATTCACACACATAAAATTTACAAAACACTGCATATAACCTATGTGCCTCAAAGATTGGTATCATCCTAAGTTACTCTAACAGAATCAGTTGTTCCTATATAAGGCCAACTAGAGAATGTCTATGTATGTATGTATGTGTGTGTATATATATATATATATATATATAAAATGTATTTATATATAGACATGAGGGAACTGGAGGCAATAGTGTTACGGAAAAATATTTATTTTAGCTCTGTTTATGGTGGGGTCATGATTAATAAGAGTATATTACTAATGAAAAGAGGAAATGGAAGTCACTCCTATAACCCTTGTAAAGTTGACAAAATAGAAAAACATCAAAAGTAAATTAGAAAATTAAAAATAATAAGGGGAAAAAATTACATGTAAAGATTGTTTCAAAAAATAAAATAAATAGAAAAAGAAAAACCGAAGAAAATAAATAAAAATATAAAAAAAGCAAAAAGTTGCTAAAATAATAATAATATTAAGTTGTTGAAAGAATGTTCTAATTGGGCTCTCGTTCCACCCCAAACATACGAACACATCATCAATAAATCTTTTCCATAATAGACACTTCACAAATAACGGAAGCTTGTAAATCTCCATCTCTTGTAGACGATTCATATATACGTTTGCATGTGTTAGGGCCACATTCGAGTCCATGCCTGTGCCCTTGATCTGTTTTTTATTTGAGGACACATTCTATAAATAATTTTCAGTCAAAACAAATTTCAGCAAGTCAAGTATATATGGTCTATCTCCTGATCCCTTCCCAGAGTCCAGCCTACTGCCTGTAGACCTTTCTCGTGGTCAATAGATGTTGTGACGGTAGTCACCATCACTGGGGATGGAAGACAGACACTATGGGTGGGCTCCCAAATTCCTATTGTGTTTTGTGCAGGGTATGTTGAATGTATTGCTGGTCTGTGAATCTCCCCCTCCCCCCTTTTTCCTGTCCTATTGTTTCCCCAGCAGGGCGTTGTCCCAGGGACACTGCCAGACCAGTTTAATCTAGCTGCTCTGTCCCTCCTCAATCTCCCATCAGCCCTTGCTATTGTCTGACCCCACCCTTCCTTGTTCTATAGTGCTCTTATCAACCTATTGTATGTAAATGAGGCTGTTGGGGGCTTAAAACTGTGTGCTGTATTCATTAAAGAGTTGCTGTTTAACCTTCACCATGTGTCGTCTGGTGTTTGGTCCAGGGGGGAAAAGGCCCTAAGTGATCCCAGTCAAGCCTCGGCGTCTGGGTCTGAAGTGTTTCAGGGTCCCTGATAGCTATAAGGAAGCAGACTTGGCGGAGGTACTCGGTCGGAGTACCGGAGCTCCGTTACAGATGTATAACGCTTGCACGTCCAAAGTCACTGTGACAAACTCCCCCTTTTAAGGGAGTTTGCCATGAGTTTTTGGAGGGGCCTGCTTGCCCGCCTCCTGCCCTGGGGCTATGGCCCCTGGGATGTATTGCCCTTTGAAGGCGTTATTTGGGCTTATTGGATTTTAAAAAACTTTTTCTGCCCCTTTAATTCCATGGAAAAATGTGCCTGTCCTATTGTTCTCCAGCAGGGTGTTGTCCCAGGGACACTGCCAGACCAGTTGAAACTGGCTGCTTTGTCCCTCCTCAATCTCTCATAAGCCCTTGCTATTGTTTAACCCCATGGCGATCCAACTGTATTCGTGAGATCTGAGCGCTTTTCGGACATATTGAGCGCTCAGAGCCAAGCTATCCTGGGATATGTTGGATATATAGGTTAAACATTGTATTATATGAGTTATATATTTTTATGTAGTTTTTGTAACAGTTTTTGGACCACAACCACTTAAGCCAATTATCTCCAGGATAGGGGAGAAGATAGACCGGCCGTACAGCCTAAATCTGTGGAACTGTTTTGGGCATAAAAACCATGCTTGTGGTTGGTCAAATGTGACTTCCATAATACTTTTGAACCCCTGCTCTGATGTGGGTGATTTATGGATATGTTGTTCACCCAGATCAGAGCTATGAAGTGATGTATGATTTATGGGTACATGTTGTTGTTTTGGGGTGTTTCTGTGTTTTGGGTAAAAAACGTATATTTTCGGCCTGCGATAATTAAGTTAGCCCATTGTGTTCAGTAATTATATCACAGGCAGAGGGGAGGGTTCGTTTTGTGTGCCTTAGCTGGGAGTGTCTGACTGCACTGTGCTGTGTTGATTGGCTGTTGTAACTTTGTGTCCTGGGTACCACAAGGTCCACGTGGGTGGAAACCTTGTGGGAAAATGTGTATGTAAGAAAGTTCTGTGTGCTCATTAAGCCAGTTCTACTTCACCCTCAATTTAGAGTTCTGTCTCTTATTGGGGGAATCTGCTACAAGGGATTGCTATGCTCTTCATACTCCCTTGAATAATCACTAAGCTCTTGTAAGAGCTTGTTCCTGCTTCACTCTCTGGGGAAAGAGAAGTTCACCCACTGGAACCTGGAGACTTGTCATAGGTCCAGGGTGTGTAGGAGACTGCAAGACCCCAACCAAGCTGCGGCGGTTTGTGGGGTCTGCAGTGCTTATGGTGTCAAGTGGAGTGCTTGGATCCCTCAGGAAGCACTAGGAGCATCGATCAATGGAGGTACCCAGTCGTGGTGCCAGGTGATCCGTTACAGTCACCAACCAGATATCCTCACCCCCTCTAGTGGTGAAATTATCAATAAGTTTCAGAAATTCAGTAGTATCCATAAGGTAGGATTTTTGATTAGGTACATGTTTCATAAGGAACTTATACAGAATCTCAGCTGGTGGCTGTAATATAGAGCCACTAACTATTGGTCTTCCCGGGGGAGACTGAGGATCTTTATGAATTTTGGGCAATGTGTAAAACACTTGGATGGTGGAATATTTCCTGCTCATATATCTATATTCACCTTCAGTGATGATGCCTTTAGACTTTGCCCTCTCATTGAGTACCTGAAGCTCTGTTTTCAACCTACTGGATGGGTCCCTATCAATTGGTAAATAATTAGTTGTATCACTCAATTGGGTCCTAATCTCCTTAACATAATAATCCCTGTTCATAATTACCAGTGCAGCCCCTTTGTCAGCTGATTTAATAATTATAGATCGGTCATTCTTGAATTAATTAATTATATATCAGTCTCTTTTAGAAAAAAATTGGGTTATTTGTGCATGTTTCCAAATGTTTAGCAAGTTACGTAATTAATTGCATGTTTTTATTATTTTCAATGTGCTCTTCACTGACTGCATTTCTTTTGTGTCACTCTGGGAATCTGATTGAATATGGTTTTCTGTTTGGGTCAGAGTGAAGGATCATGACCTGCAGTTATTGTGCAATGTTTAGTCCCCCATCTCCCCATGGATTTCAGCACCAATTGAACACACTTTTTATTTTGTACCTTTCTACCTATTCTACATAGAATAGATATAGATATAGATAGTAAAAAGCAAAGAAAAAAGTTACCTGCCCTCTTCCCAAATCCCCATACATAACCCCCACCCATCCCATGTGTTCCTTATTAAGGTTTAATAAGCATATAGGGATGTATATAAAAAATACCCCTCTCTGTCTCATTGGAGAGATATATTTGCCAGAAGCTCAAGGAAGCAGGGTGAAAGGTTCGTGTATGACCCACCTGAGAGGTTTGCTTTGACGTGGCAGTTGGACTAAGCTCCCTCATGGCCATTGTAGAAACTAAATAATATAAAGAATGTACTATAGCGTAACCTAAGAAATGAAAATGTGCTGTCACCAAGAGTGTACCTCACTCACTCCACTGGAATATATAAAGAAACAACAAATTAGCTGATATAGCTACAAAAGGTCATAGGTGGGACAGCACATACAATATAGCAGATGCAAACAAAGATACAACCTGTATAACAGGACGTGGTCTTGAACAGATCTAGATGATAATAAATAATATATAGTGGAGTATGTAATGATAAGTGAAAACAGCACCCAGGAGGTAGAGAACTTACAAGAAGTACTGATGGTCTGCGCTTGTCTCCCCTTAGGGGTATCTGTATGCAGGAACAGCAAACTCTTCAAATGGAAATCCTCAAAAGGATAAAAATATATACATAGAGTAGCACTGTTTAAATGTAAAAAAAAAATATTGCACTGATTGCACTTTCATTCAGGTCGCAATCAGCAGGCACATCTCCACTAACAAGTGGAACAAGGTGACAAATTAATCTGTGCAGAGGGTGGAGCAGCAGCTGATCACAAACCACGAAGTGTCAAAAAATAATAAAAGTATAAATACAATCATAAAATCAAATAGGAACTGTAACGAGATTATACCCCAACACGCAGGATCCAGCAAAACAGAAGACAACACAGAGGGAAGATACGTCTACCGGTCCTTAGAGTGGCCGGACTCGACGTATATTGGAGAAGTACAGAGTCAGGAACGAACCGAGGTCTAGGGCACAAAGAGACAGCGTCAACTAGGACTAGCCGGGGTCTGGTACACAGTAAACAGCAAGCCGGCAAACAGAACAGATAAGGATAAAGCGAAAATGAAGTCAGAATACAAAGCCAAGGTCAAAACGAAGAAACACAACTGAACACCACAAGCGCTAAAGGGAACTGTAGCAGAAACCACGATAGGGCAAGGAACAAAGGGAAAGAGGTAAGTATAAATAACCAAACCTCTGTTATGATTGGTCCCTGTCATATCCACACCCCCAACAGGTAATTGTATGGGGAGTGTGGCATGACAGGGACCAATGGGAGACCTTTTCTAATTAGGCTCCCACTGTCCCTTTAAGAGCACGCCCGAGACTCGCGGCGCACTCTTAGTGTTAGGTGGGACACGTGACCGCTTCTCGCGGTCACTGCCCGCCTTCCATCTCCAGCCGTCGGATGAGCCGCGCGCGGCTCGTGCAGCAGCTGAGCCGCGCGTGGCTTGAATTGAGGACCCCGGCCGGCACCCGGAAGGGTAAGTACCACTACAGGAACACAAAGTCCTTTAAATCCTCAATCCAACGCGTTTAGTCACAGGTGACTTCCTCAGGGATATGAGTGCAGTCCAAAACCATTGCTTTATATATCCTCAGATACCGGTGTTACTCATCCAACAATCGAATTTTCCCGCGGTGTTGAACACTTCCGGGGTCTGACGTCAGTCGTACCTCATTGGTCGAATCCATATGGACGTCATATGACGTGCGGCCGTATCTGTGACTTCCGCGTTCCAGCATGGAACGCATAACGGAACTATTACCCAGCATTGACTACCGCGTCCCACCTTTTAGCTCCTATGGCCTTTTGTAGTTATATCAGCTAATTTGTTGTTTCTTTATAGAAACTAAATAACCTCCATTTGTTTAAATATGCACAGGTTTTGGAAAGAGCGCAGGTAGCTTTTTTGGGGGGTTTTACTGTATGTGTTGGGGCTCATGTGTACTATGGTCGTTCCTGCGCCAAAAAGTAGTGGGAGTTTGAGTGCAAGACTTGTTTTTTTTTTGTAGATATAGATTTAATTCACTATCATACTTCATAGTATTAAAATAGTCTGATTTTTGTGTTATTTCAAAATACAGAATATTTTCTGTAAGTGAAAGTTTACAAAAGTGTAAGTATTGTCCTAGGAAATGTTCCTGCAGGTAGTTCTGGAATACTTGCTGAATATCAGAAAAGTAATGTGCTGATAAGTAAAGTAAATATACAGAATTACAAAGTCAAGCAGAGGGCATATCTATTTTTGATCATCTTTAAAGTGGCTCTGTCAACATCTGGGTTCTTTGCATATTTTGGCAATGTGAGGGCTGTATGGTGCAAGGTAAGGTGAGTTTAACTTCTCTGAACCTGTCCCTTGAGGCACCATAGTTTAATTCTGCAGATCCACTTTCGCGCCTGGCAAATAATCTGCCAGGAACCGACATTAGTGCTGTACTCTCACGCATACATGTGAGTACGTGAGGTAGTTTTACTTTTAAAGAGACACTATAGTCACCCAGACCACTTCAGCTCAATGAAGTGGTCTGGGTGCCAGGTCCCTCTTGGGTTAACCCTGCCTGCTGTAAACATAGCAGTTTCAGACATTTGGGGTTTTAGTCTTCCGGACAACCACTAGAGGCGCATCTGCGACGCTGGAGGCATATTATGCCTCCATCACGCAGAGCGTCCATAGGAAAGCATTGAGAAATGCTTTCCTATGGACACTTTTTATGTGCGCGCGGCACAGTCACTCATGCGCATTCCACTCCGCTGACGTTGGCAGGGGAGGAGAGGTAAGGGAGCCCGGCGGTGGAATAAGGTGAGTAACTGAAGGGGTTAAAATGTTAGTGAAATTCCAACACAGTCAATGTGAGTATTTTATAAAGAACAAGATTGCAAATTGATGTGACATGCAGCTTTAAGATCGACATTAACCCCTTCTCAACCATGGACATATCAGTTAAGTCTGACAATGAGGGGGTAGGCTCCCATCTTCATTCCATTATATGTTCGTGCATATTTACCTGTTCACGCATACTGTAGTTTGTGCGATTAATCAGTTGACCGCTGCTGGTTATACTTTTGTTTCGTTCATCCGTTCGTGCGGTTACTAGCCGACCGCTGTCATATATGTATTTATGCAGTTTTCACGTTTTCGTTCAAATGTTAGTCGAACTCTCTACCCGCACGGCTCACGTTAAACCCTCTTGTATTGTGTAGTATCCTGCTATACTGTCTAATCACTAATCCTATCTAATCACTGAATTAGTGGTCTTTTACCATTTACTGCTTCATGTATATTCGTACAGTATGAGGGGTCTTTCACCTAGCTATTCACTTAGTCTTTCGATTCACTTAGTCTTTCGGTTAAAGCAGTAGATCTATGGTAATCATTCTTAAACTTTTTTACATGGCTATATGCTGCTGCATGCTTTCACTTAACTTAGCCCTTGGTAAAAACCAAGAAATATGTCACCCACTCCTATTTGTAATTATTAAGTTCCTAATCCAGCAGGTCACAGCACTGGCTCTGACATAATTTCACTTCTTGTGCGTGAGGCCAATATGTTTAATATTTTCAGTTAAATATTCCTATAGTCTAAGCACGCACGCCTCTCACTTCATTCTCCAAATTAACCACCACAGTTCAGATACAAAATGCAATTACTGTCTGAAGGTCTGACCGATCACTCATGATATCTCTAAGCAATTTTTCTTGTACGGTACTTAGCTCTATGTCATGATTTTAGGCTTATCGATATTCATCAAGTAGACTTCAGAGAGTGTCAACCTGGTATCCTGTCCTACTGTAGCGGGTATTTTTGTTTTACTCGTTATGTTTATCTTGCCCCCGAGGCCTCATTCAGCCTCCACGGGTTAAGCCCTTGGATGATGTACCGAGCACTCCAGCCAGGAATATGATGGTGCCAGGAAGTGTAATATGGATAATAAGTATAATAATAAGTATAAATATAAAATACACTATTTATTTACCAAACAAAGAAAAAAACAATAAAAATAAGCTCCAAGAGTCCACTTTACGCATTTCGCCTCTTCAAAGGCTTCCTCAGAAGTGTGATCTCATCCTCACCAACTTTAATTTTTATAGGCAGTCTGTAATTAGAAATTCCTAGTGTGATGATTGGTGTTTCCTGAAACCACGTTGGAACGCACGTGTCATACCAAAAGTGACGCGGCGTATGACAGTCATGGCAATTTCATGTGTTCCAGCTTGGAAAGGAAATATGCCGATATGGCATTATTGTGATTCCATCTGTGTTTATAATACCCTTATTATAAAGGAAAGGGGGAAAATAAAGTGCGGGTAATGTTTTTAACAGCACAAATGCTATTTGAGTATACAATACATCGGTATAGATCCGGAATGGGAGCGGCGTCTAGGCAGAAATGACGTAACGCCCCATTCAATGTAGTGATTCTTGTATACCGGAAGTGTCCTTGCGGCCAGTTTGGAACCGGGCAGCGGTTCTAAGTGTATCAGGCATATGAAAGTATAGGAAAAGGATTAGTATACTGATATACAATATAGAAATCATGCATACATATATATAACTTGTTCCAAGTGAAATTTATATATAAGAAAAAGGATGGATGTATAAAGTAAATTGTCACACAAAAAATACATATGTATGAATAAATAAAAATGCACAGAAATAGGTCATAACGTAATTTTCTGAGATATAATATTAAAATATAAATATAAGAAACTGCATACATAAAAAATCTTAATACCAAATATATAGCAGTACACTCCAAAGGTAATAGATAAAACATAAGGGAAGCTGATGGTCAGGAATGGGTGATATTATATATCTCAAAAGTATGTACCGTATATACTCGAGTATAAGCCGACCCGAATATAAGCCGAGGCCCCTAATTTTACCCCCAAAAACTGGGAAAACGTATTGACTCGAGTATAAGACTAGGGTGGGAAATGCAGCAGCTACTGGTAAATTTCTAAATAAAATTGGATCCTAAAAAAATTATATTAATTGAATATTTATTTACAGTGTGTGTATATAATGAATGCAGTGTGTGCGTATGAGTGCAGTGTGCGTATGAGTGCAGTGTGCGTATGAGTGCAGTGCGTGTGTATGAGTGCAGTGCGTGTGTATGAGTGCAGTGCGTGTGTATGAGTGCAGTGTGTGTGTGTATATATTAATTGAATATTTATTTTCAGTGTGTGTATATAATAAATGCAGTGTGTGCGTGTATGAGTGTACTGCGTGTATGAGTGTACTGCGTGGATGAGTGTAGTGCGCGTATGAGTGCAGTGCGCGTATGAGTGCAGTGCGCGTATGAGTGCAGTGCGCGTATGAGTGCAGTGCGCGTATGAGTGCAGTGTGCAGTGTGTGTGTGTGTGTATGAGTGCAGTGTGTGTGCGTATATATTAATTGAATATTTATTTCCAGTGTGTGTATATAATGAGTGCAGTGTGTGTGTGTGTGAGTGCAGTGTGTGTGTGTGTGAGTGCAGTGTGTGTATATGAATGAAGTGTGAGTGTGTGATGCAGTGTGTGTTTGTGTATGTGTTGGTGGGGGTGGGCATTTGATATATTATTAATTATTATTTTTTTTTTTTTAATTATCTTTTTTTTTTCGTCCCCCCTCCCTGCTTGCTAGCTGGCCAGGGAGGGGGGCTCCTTCCCTGGTGGTCCAGTGTCATTGGTAGTTCAGTGGGGGGAGAGGGGAGCTGGCAGAGCTGTACTTACCGTATATACTCGAGTATAAGCCGAGTTTTTCAGCCCATTTTTTGGGCTGAAAAACCCCAACTCGGCTTATACTCGAGTCATAGTCTGTATTATGGCAATTTGCATTGCCATAATACAGACTGGGGGAGAGGGGGGCTGGCAGAGCTGTAACTTACCTGTTCTGCAGCTCCTGTCAGCTCTCTCCTCCTCCGCGCCGTCCGTTCAGCACCTCGGTCAGCTCCCAGTGTAAGTCTCGCGAGAGCCGCGGCTCTCGCGAGACTTACAGTGTGAGCTGATAGAAGGAGCTGCACGGACGGTGCAGAGGAGGAGAGAGCTGACAGGAGCTGCAGAACAGGTAAGTTACAGCTCTGCCAGCCCCCCTCTCCCCCCCACTGAACTGCCACTGGACCACCAGGGAAGGAGAGCCCCCCTCCCTGCCATATATCAAGCAGGGAGGGGGGACGAAAAAAAAAAATATATAAATAAAAGAAGAAATAATAAAAAAAATAATAAGAATAAAAAAAAAATGAATAATAACAAAAATAAAGGGGTATAAGGACCACTATGGGAGGGAGGGGGGTATAAGGACCACTATGGGAGGGGGGGATAAGGACCACTATGGGAGGGAGGGGGGGATAAGGACCACTATGGGAGGGAGGGGGGGGGATAAGGACCACTATGGGAGGGAGGGGGGGGGATAAGGACCACTATGGGAGGGAGGGGGGGGATAAGGACCACTATTGGAGGGAGGGGGGTATAAGGACCACTATGGGAGGGAGGGGGGGTATAAGGACCACTATGGGAGGGGGTGGGATAAGGACCACTATGGGAGGGAGGGGGGGTATAAGGACCACTATGGGAGGGGGTGGGATAAGGACCACTATGGGAGGGAGGGGGGGGTATATGGACCACTATGGGAGGGATGGGGGGGGGATAAGGAACACTATGGGAGGGAGAAGGGGGATAAGGACCACTATGAGAGGGAGGGGGTGGGATAAGGACCACTATGAGAGGGAGGGGGTGGGATAAGGACCACTATGGGAGGGGAGGGGGAAGTAAGGACCACTAGGGGAGGGGAGGGTAAGGACCACTAGGGGAGGGGTGAGTCAGGACCACGGGGGGTGGGGAGGTAAGGGCCACTGAGGGAGGAGGAGGGGAAGTCAGGACATATGGGGGGGGGGAGGGGAGGGGGCGGCAAAATTTTTTTGCCTACGGCGGCAAATATCCTTGCACCGGCCCTGCACATACTGCATTCACACACTGCATTCATGCACACACACACTGCATTCATGCACACACACACTGCATTCATGCACACACACACTGCATTCATGCACACACACACTGCATTCATGCACACACACGCTGCATTCATGCACACACACGCTGCACTCATACACACACGCTGCACTCATACACACACGCTGCACTCATACACACACACACATACGCACACACTGCATTCATTATACACACACTGTAAATAAATATTCAATTAATATATTTTTTTTAGGATCTAATTTTATTTAGAAATTTACCAGTAGCTGCTGCATTTCCCACCCTAGTCTTATACTCGAGTCAATAAGTTTTCCCAGTTTTTTGGGATAAAATTAGGGGCCTCGGCTTATATTCGGGTCGGCTTATACTCGAGTATATACGGTACCTTTCCTGCAGCTCCTGTCAGCTCTCTCCTCCTCCGCGCGGTCTGTGCAGCTCCCTCTGTCAGCTCCCAGTGTAAGTCTCGCGAGAGCCGCGGCTCTCGCGAGACTTACACTGGGAGCTGACCGAGGTGCTGAACGGACGGCGCGGAGGAGGAGAGAGCTGACCGGAGCTGCAGGAAAGGTAAGTACAGCTCTGCCAGCCCCCCTCTCCCCCCAGTCTGTATTATGGCAATGCAAATTGCCATAATACAGACACTGACTCGAGTATAAGCCGAGTTGGGGTTTTTCAGCACAAAAAATGTGCTGAAAATCTCGGCTTATACTCGAGTATATACGGTATATAAAATATTGCAAAATTTATACTTATCCATAAAACAATAAATATTAAGAGTACTTTTTCTTTATAAAAAATTTAATAAATCAAAATCTAGATTTAAACCATTTGGATGTAGTGTGTTCATATAATGGACCCATTCCATTTCTTTCTTCCCAATTTTCTTAATAAAATATCCTCCTCTCCAGTGTTTTTTTTTTTTGTTTTTTGTTTTTTTTTTACAATATTAATACCAGTGAAGGTGAGATGTTTAGAGTTGCATTCATGTAGGCAGAAATGTGCTGATACAGAATGATTTTTGTATCCCCTGTCTATGTTTCTGCAATGCTCTGCTATTCTAATTTTTAATGGTTGGATCGTACGTCCTATATACTGGAGGCCACAAGGGCACTCCAATAAATAGATTACGTTTTTACTTTTGCATGTAATAATGTCCTTAATTATAATATCATAACGTTTACCGGTATTATTTGATTTGAAAGTGGTTCTCAATTTACTTATTTTGGGATTAGTTATTTTACAGGCCAAACAGCAGTTGCATTTGTAGAAACCATTTTTGTCTGTTATGAAATTTCGAATTTTATCAGGGCTATCTCTTGTATAGTTTTTTGTAAGGTGCATCTTATGATTTGGTGCACCTCTAAATACTATCTTAGGTTTCTCAGGAATGAGATTTCTCAGTAACTCCTCTTCCTTTAGTAAGTGCCAGTGTCTGTTTACAATCTTCTTCAGTTTTTTATTTTTATTATTATAATCCAACACGATAGGTAATGAAAAGTTCTGCTTGTTTCTGACTTTCTCTCTATATATAAGAACTTTCTGGTTTAGTTTTAATGTTTGATTTATAGTTGTTTCTATTGTTTCGTTTTTATATCCTTTTTGGGTGAATCTCATTCTTAGATCATCGGTATGGTTTTTGAACACAGTCTCTGAGCAATTTCTTCTTAATCTGGTAATTTGACCTTCAGGTATGTTTTCGAACCATGAAAAAACAGAGACGATAAGACAAAGGGTACACTCCCATGCGCTCAACCCGAAGTTTTAGGTACCGCAAAGAGACTCCAGGGGTTTCAAGGGGCTTAACCCCAGTTTCTAGAGTATACAAAAGACAACGGGAACATATGCTGCTATTCTCAGTGCAAACAAGGCTCTGAGATCAGAAGCATATCCTGGATATATACATAGTAATGTAGGAACAATAATGGTATGCTGGCTAGTAAACAAAAATAGAATAAATAATGAGACCAAAATAAAGTATATACAAGTGATACAAATAATACTATGCATCAAGAGATGAGAGACAGGGTATATGCCCAATCCTGAAATAAAGCTTTATTAAAAAAAAAAATGGCTAGAAATTAAATGGGTCAATCCCAATATTATCCCCTAACCCTGATATGTCTCAAATTCTCCTCTCAGTAACACTGTACCCTAAATAGCTTAGCCCAGGCTCTGTGCTTCAAATTAATTAAACAACTAATTGAGCAGTAACATGTGGTCTGGGGCTAATCATAGTCCCAACTGTCTAACCTGAATTGGCATAGGTAGGTTGGGAGTATAGACCAAACTGTAGAGGAGAGATATTGTCAGTAAGAAGGTAGAGAGAGTAGGCAGAATAGAATCAGAGGGTCAGTTTAAAATAAACTGACAATGCAAGTTATAAAAGCCTCTCTCCCTGTTAAACTAACCAGACAGGCATAGCAGCAGAAAATAAGGAAGTGGAAATCAAAAGGTTATACAAATCATATTAAAATAAAAAGTGCGAAATCCACAAGTGCCCAGTGCCCATAGCCTAAATGAACAGAACGCCCGACGTGCGTTTCGGTGCCTTTTGTGATGCACCTTCGTCAGGGGCCAACAGCAAAGTGAAAAGGCCTCACTTAAATACTTTCGGCACCAAAAAACATGGAATACATGCAGCCAATGGTGTCCAGGGGAGTATCTCACAGGTGCAGGTGATGTCGGCAGAGTCTGTAATCAGCATGTGAGGTCCTAACCCACGTGGGTGGGGAGGTGCCAAAGAATGCTATCCAAAACTAAGGATACATCCCCCATTAGAAGGTAGGCTTGTGCCTCCGCCGGCTCAGTGCAATAGGCTTGAAGTGAGCGGAGCCAAATAGGTTTGGAGTGACAGCCAAGGAGCAGTGTGCTAGATTGACATATAGCCCAGCCAATAGAAATGATGTGGGCGGGTCCAAAACGGACCTAGCTGACAACCTGATGGATTCCCAATCACATTACCTACAGACTAACCGATTATAACTCAAAATTGCCCTGTGATCAATATTCAAATATATAGAAGCTCCCCCAGGGGGAAATATAATCCCCTAAGTGGTGCATAGATACTAATATTGTCAGCCCTATATTTGCATTTCCATTATATACATAGTAAGGTGACAATATATGGGCTGTTAATATATGCATCTGTTACAAAAGGCCTTTTGTAACTTTTATTTCCAGTGACAAAATGCCCTGCTTCCCGGTATTATGGAGAAGCCTTATCGCCAGCCTCCTTCCCCATGACTATGGCCCGAGGGTGTATGGCTCTTGTAAGACAGTCGGTGGGCATATTGGGGCTTAGGGACTTTTATGGAACTGGTGCTGGCCCTTTAAGCACATTTTTGGGTCATAGAGAAAATTGGGACACTGCCCCTTTAAGCTTGTGTCCCCAGACTTTAACCCAGGTTAAAATCTTTTGTTCATTGCTATTTTCCACTTGGTTCAGTAAATGGGCCTTACTGAACCAAGTACCACACAGGTGGACCACCCAGAAGTGGAAGTGTGCAGGCAATTTACCTCCCAGGCTGGGAGCCTGCTGTAGGTAAATTGCCGACCACTGGGTGGCCGCAGTTCGTGCAAACCAACACATGGCGGCGGCCATCTATGTTCATTCGAACTCACTGTTATACTGAGCTAAATGCACGAACCGTCTCGTTCGTGCATTCAAATGGGACTTAGTCATTTTTCTGCATAAAATAGAACGACCGCACAGCCCAAAGTTATGGAACTGTTTTGGGCAGGAAAATGTGCTTGCGGTCGGTCATAAAGGACTTCCGGCTAACTTTTTATCTACTGGATGGATTTGTCTGATTTTTGAGAGTGTTTATATTTCAAGTGTGCTGTGTCTGAATATGTTATGAAGATTGGACGTATATTTTTAAAGTTACAGTATATGTATAAAAACTGTGTATTTTTCCTGCCTGTGATAATTATGTTAACCATTGTGTACCATAATTATATCACAGGCAGAGGGGAGGATTTTGTGTGTAATTGCTGGGAGTGTTTTCTGTAATGTACGTGTGTTATTGGTTGTTCTGTAAAACCCTGTGGGTGGTCCTATGTAAGGAAAACCTGCATAAAAGAAGGCCCTTTAGTGCCGATAAAACAGAATGACTTGACCCTCTAACTTGCAGCCTTGACTCATGTTTGTAGGGGACAGCTATAATCACTACAGGGATTGCTATGCTCTTCATACTACCTTAGCCACTGAGCTCTTGTAAGAGCTGTTGTTACTGATCCTGCTTCACTCTACAGAAGGAAGAGGTTCACCTACTGGAACCTGGAGCCTGGTCGTAGGTCCAGGGTGGATAGCAGACGGTGAGATCCTAGCCCAGCAGCGGCGGTTCGTGGAGTCTGCAGTGCTTATAGTGTATACGGTGCTGATGGTCCTTTGGTGAGCACTAGGAGCATTCTTTCTACGGTCTAACTTCCATCCAGCCTGGAGGCAACCGTAACAGCATCCAAAATGAAAGTATAAGAGCCCCTTGTGTATATTCAAAGTCTAATGGATATTACCACAATATATGTGGCACTCTCTATTCCCATTCATAATGTGTGGCATACAGGGGTTCTCTCCATAAAGAGGTAATGTAGATTAGAGTTGGCTCAATCCGTGTCCATGATCATACAGATGGACAATATAATAGACACCAAGTGCAGGTATCCAAAATACAAAAAAAATAAACAAACTACAAATACTAAGTTACATAATTTACTTATATTTAAGTGTATCATGTATATACAGATATTTACATATTTAAAATTAAATTCAATACGAAAGATCGTGTATGAGATATCTTCATTACGACCAATCTAGTAGATAGATGTAGCAAATTAATCTGATATAAAGGACGTATATGAGAAACCTTCATTGAGACCAAGGGGTGAAAGTGTCTTAAGCTTATAGATCCAGAAACTCTCTTTTTGTAGAGGTTTTTTATCTAGATGTTTTTGAGCCATACTGTTATGGCAACTGTCAATATCTATATAATTATTGACGTGTACGTCTTTAAAGTGCGTTTTAGTGTTTATTCAGTTTATTCTCTTTTATTGTCAGGATCGGGACAGGGATCCAACACGCAGAGTACAAAGAGTGGAAAGGTACGTATACCGGGCCTTAGAATGGCCGGACTAACGTACCGAGAGTAAAGAATAGTCAGAGGCAAGCCGAGGTCGAGGGAACGAGAAGACAGATAAGCGAGAGACAAGCCGGGTCAAGGGATAACAGAGAAACAGGGTAGTACAACGAGCCGAGTCAAAACCAATGAAGCAAACTAGAATACCAGAGCACTGAGTGACTAGACAAGCTAGAACCACGACAGGGCAATGAGCTGAAGTAAGGAGTAAGCTTAAATACCCTGGCTCTGGATGGAAATCACGCCTCTGACAAGTACCGATTGGATATCGGACACTTGAGTGACAGATTGCTCGTGCTAGCGTCATGACGTCACGTATTGAGCGTCCTGCTAGAAAAGGACGTGGATTCCTCGCGGCCGGTGTTTAAGTGACTGGATGAACCGCGAGGAACGGAGGAAACAGCTCGCCTGGACGGATACACCACCAAGTCTCTACCTCCCTTAGAGGTAGAGGCCTCAGGTACCCTGACAGTACCCCCCCTCTCAGATACGCCCACCGGGCGGAATGAACCGGGGCGAGATGGGAAGCGAAGGTGAAATGCTCTGCGAAGGCGAGAAGCATGGACGTCCTCCTGAGGTACCCAACTCCTCTCCTCAGGACCATATCCCTTCCAGTTGACCAGATATTGCAATTTTCCCCTTGAAATTCTGGAGTCAATGATGGAGTTGACCTCGTACTCCTCCCGACCCTCCACCTGAACAGGACGAGGCGAGGAGACCTTAGAGGAGAATTTGTTGCAAATGAGGGGTTTCAACAAGGAGACATGAAAAGAGTTAGGAATGCGTAAGGCAGGTGGCAGAGCAAGGCGATACGCAACCGGATTGATACGAGTGAGAACCCTGTAAGGGCCTATGTAACGAGGAGCAAATTTCATGGACGGAACTTTTAGGCGAATATTCTTAGTACTCAACCATACCCTATCCCCAGGAACAAAAACAGGAGCCGCTCTTCTATGTTTGTCAGCGTGTTTCTTGAACAGCGAGGAACTATGTAATAGAATTTGTCGAGTCTGGTCCCATAATTTCTTCAGGTTGGCGACATGATCATCAACCGACGGTATCCCCTGAGAAGAGGAAACCGAAGGAAAAATCGAAGGATGAAAGCCATAGTTCATGAAGAAAGGGCTAGAGCGAGTTGAATCGCAAACAAGGTTATTGTGTGCGAACTCCGCCCAAGGAATCAGACCGACCCAATCGTCCTGGTGTTCGGAAACAAAGCAACGCAGATACTGTTCGATCTTTTGATTAGTACGTTCAGCAGCTCCGTTAGACTGAGGGTGATAGGCAGAGGAAAAGTTCAATTTGATGCCCATTTGAGAACAAAAGGATCTCCAGAAACGTGAGACAAATTGAGAACCTCTATCAGAAACAATCTCTGAAGGGATCCCATGTAGACGAAAAACTTCTCTCGCAAAAATCTCCGCCAATTCAGGAGAAGTCGGAAGTTTGGGTAGTGGCACGAAATGGGCCATCTTGGTAAATCTATCCACCACCGTGAGGATAACAGTCTGTCTTTTGGAAGCAGGCAAATCAACGATAAAGTCAATGGACAAACAGGACCAAGGTTTCTCAGGAATGTCCAAGGGGTGTAACAGGCCACATGGGGATGCATGAGATAGTTTAGTCTTGGCACAAGTCTCACAAGCAGCAACGAACTCCTCAATATCCTTACGAAGTGAAGGCCACCAGAAATCCTTGGATATCAGAGAGTACGTCTTGCGAATACCAGGATGACCAGCTATTTTACTTTCATGAAAACATTGTAAGAGCTCCAGTTGAAGTTCAGGAGGAACAAAGTTTCTTCCCTCAGGAGTGTTTCCGGGAGCTAGATGTTGTGATTTCAAGATCTGGTCAAGTAGCGGGGAATGAATTTTGAGACTGGTATTAGCAATAATATTGCATTTGGGTACAATGGAAGACAAAAGTGGTTCAACTGAAGCAGAGGGTTCATATTGGCGAGATAGCGCATCGGCTTTAGAATTCTTTGACCCAGGTCTGTAAGTCAGAACGTAATTGAAATGGGTAAGAAACAACGACCAACGAGCCTGCCTGGAGGACAGACGCTTGGCCTCTCCGATATAGGACAAGTTTTTGTGGTCTGTCAGGATGGTAACAGGATGTAATGTACCTTCCAATAAATGTCTCCATTCTTTCAAAGCCTTGATAACCGCTAGTAATTCTCTGTCACCAATGTCATACCTGCTTTCAGTACCGGTCAATTTTTTAGAGAAAAATCCACATGGATGTAATGGTTTATCCACACCCAACCTTTGAGATAGAACAGCACCTAAACCAGTCTCTGATGCGTCTACCTCGAGCAAAAATGGCAGAGAAGTGTCAGGGTGAACTAAAATTGGAGCGGAAGCGAAAAGCTCCTTGAGAGTCTTGAACGCAAGGAGAGCTTCAGTAGTCCAATTCTTAGTGTCAGCCCCCTGTTTGGTCATGTTAGTGATGGGTGCAATAATGGAAGAATAGCCCTTAATAAAGCGCCTATAATAATTGGAAAAACCAATAAATCTCTGTATGGCTTTAAGACCTGTGGGTAAAGGCCACTCTAGAATGGATTGGAGCTTATCCGGATCCATCTTAAATCCCTCCCCAGAGATCACATAGCCGAGAAAGGTTACCTGGGTTTGATCAAAGCTACATTTCTCCAACTTGCAGTACAAGCCATGCTGGAGAAGCTTGTGCAAAACCCTCCTGACTTGTTTGTGATGAATCTCAATGTCACTAGAATGAATGAGTATATCATCTAGGTATACAATGACGCACTCTTGCTGAAATTCCCTAAGAACCTCATTAATCAGATCTTGGAATACTGCTGGCGCATTGCATAACCCAAAAGGCATGACAGTATATTCATAGTGGCCATATCGAGTATTGAATGCCGTCATCCACTCATGTCCCTGCTGGATTCTCACCAAGTTATATGCCCCTCTGAGGTCTAACTTGGTGAAAATTGTAGAGCCCTTCAAACGATCGAAGAGTTCGGTGATCAAGGGAATCGGGTAGGCATTTTTAATGGTTATCTTATTCAAGCCTCGATAATCAATACAAGGTCTCAAAGAACCATCTTTCTTTTTAACAAAAAAAAATCCAGCCCCGGCAGGAGAGGAGGATCTCCTGATGAATCCCTTGTCTAAATTTTCATGAATATATTCCTCTAGGACTGAGTTCTCCTTTATAGATAATGGGTATACATGACCTCTGGGAGGCATGGTACCAGGGGGTAGGTTAATTTTGCAATCAAAGGACCTGTGTGGGGGTAAGGTATCGGCTTTCTTTTTGTCAAATACTGCCTTTAAATCTAGATACTGAGACGGAATTTGTGTCTCTGTAGGATTGTCGGAGGTATTCGATGTATTAGTTAATCCAAGAGGTAAGACCTTCCGCAAGCATTTTTCTTGACAATTCTCTCCCCACGAAACTATCTCCCCTGATTCCCAATTAATAATAGGGTTGTGTCTCCTCAGCCAGGAGTACCCCAGAACTATGGGAATAGACGGAGAAGAAATGAGCATCAAGGATATATCCTCTTTATGCAGGATGCCAACAGTCAAGTTAATCGGTATGGTTTCATGAAAAATAACAGGCTCAAGTAACGGTCTACCATCGATGGCCTCAACAGCCAGAGGTGTCTCTTTTAACTGGGATGGAATAGCATGCTTGGCAGCAAAACCCTGATCTATAAAGCTCTCAGCAGCTCCAGAATCGATTAGTGCCATAGTCTTAACTACTCCCTTCTCCCACTTTAAAGAAACGGGTAACACAAGCCTGAGCTCCTTGTAGTTGTGAATAGAGGACAAAGTAGAAACACCCAAGGCCTGTCCTCTAGAGGAACTTAGGTGCGAGCGTTTCCCGAACGATTGGGACAATTTAGGCGTAGATGACCCCTGACTCCACAATACATACATAAACCCTCCCTTCTCCTGTACTGTCTCTCCCTTTCAGTGAGATGAGTACTGCCTATCTGCATAGGTTCAGGAATACGTAAGTCTTCGAACTCAGAGATTTGAAAGGTAGGCGCTAGTTTAAAGGAGGGTCTACGGGTCCTATCTCGAGTGTTCTGCCTCTCTCTTAAGCGTTCATCAATACGAGATATAAAAGAAATTAAATCCTCCAAATTTTCAGGGAGTTCTCTAGTAGCGACCTCGTCAAGAATTACCTCTGATAACCCATTCAGAAACACATCTATATAAGCCTGTTCGTTCCACTTAACTTCTGCCGCCAAGGATCTGAACTCTAGTGCATAATCCACAAGTGTTCGATTGTCCTGTTTAAGGCGCAACATTAATCTAGCTGCATTGACCTTTCTGCCAGGAGGGTCAAAAGTTCTTCTAAACGCAGCTACAAAGGCATTATAATTATAGACGAGTGGATTATCATTCTCCCATAAAGGATTGGCCCATCTCAAAGCTTTTTCAATGAGCAGAGTAATAATAAATCCAACCTTTGCTCTATCTGTAGGATAAGAGCGGGGTTGTAGTTCGAAATGGATGCTAATCTGGTTTAGAAAGCCACGACACTTCTCCGGTGACCCGCCATAACGTACTGGTGGGGTAATACGGGAAGAAGCACCTACAGTGGCTACCTCTAGACCTGAGACTGCAGGAGAGATAGAAGGAGTACGTGTCTCCTCAGGTGGATTACTAGCACGAGACAAAAGTGCCTGTAGTGCCAAAGCCATCTGATCCATCCTATGTTCCATGGCGTCAAACCTGGGATCCGAAGAACCAAGCTGACTGTTTGTACCTGCAGGATCCATTGGCCCTGTCGTAATGTCAGGATCGGGACAGGGATCCAACACGCAGAGTACAAAGAGTGGAAAGGTACGTATACCGGGCCTTAGAATGGCCGGACTAACGTACCGAGAGTAAAGAATAGTCAGAGGCAAGCCGAGGTCGAGGGAACGAGAAGACAGATAAGCGAGAGACAAGCCGGGTCAAGGGATAACAGAGAAACAGGGTAGTACAACGAGCCGAGTCAAAACCAATGAAGCAAACTAGAATACCAGAGCACTGAGTGACTAGACAAGCTAGAACCACGACAGGGCAATGAGCTGAAGTAAGGAGTAAGCTTAAATACCCTGGCTCTGGATGGAAATCACGCCTCTGACAAGTACCGATTGGATATCGGACACTTGAGTGACAGATTGCTCGTGCTAGCGTCATGACGTCACGTATTGAGCGTCCTGCTAGAAAAGGACGTGGATTCCTCGCGGCCGGTGTTTAAGTGACTGGATGAACCGCGAGGAACGGAGGAAACAGCTCGCCTGGACGGATACACCACCAAGTCTCTACCTCCCTTAGAGGTAGAGGCCTCAGGTACCCTGACATTTATATAGTAAGTTACTTTGGTGTCACTAAAATCAGCAGTTAAAATTATCCCTTCTTCATTAGAATTTAAAAATGAGATAAAATCCTGTGCTGACGTAATTGATCCCCTACAGATAAAAGGTCATATATGTATCTTGAGTAGGACACCAGATTTGTCACCCAGTCATGTCCACCCCAAACAAATCGGTCCTCCCCTTTAGCCATATAGAGGTTAGCATAGCTGGGGGCAAATCTGGTGCCCGTCGCTGTGCCTCTTTTTTTGTAGATAAACGCTATCTTTGAACCAAAAATATTTTTTTTCAATCATGTCGATGCCCTCAACAAATTAACTTGCTCAGTATATGTATAAAAACTGTGTATTTTTCCTGCCTGTGATAATTATGTTAACCATTGTGTACCATAATTATATCACAGGCAGAGGGGAGGATTTTGTGTGTAATTGCTGGGAGTGTTTTCTGTAATGTACGTGTGTTATTGGTTGTTCTGTAAAACCCTGTTTTACAGAACAACCAATAACACACGTACATTGAAGCTCTTGTTTCATAGAACCGTCTTTTTCTAATATAGATCTGACTGCTTTGCAGCCCTTATCATGTTGGATTATGTTGTACAACGACTGTACATCACATGTAATCAATATAAAATTGTCCTCCCAAACTATATTATCCCATTTCTTAAGGAGGTCCATGGTATCTTTAAGATATGATTTTGTTTTAATGATGTAGGGCTGCAAGAGAATATTGATATACTCTGATAAGTTTGAGAGGAGATATCCAATACCAGAGACGATAGGTCCTCCTGGGGAGTTGTTTATGTTTTGTGAAATTTGGGCAGGAAGTAGATGACTGGGATCCTGGGGTGCATAATTTAACTATATTTGTGTTCTTTTTGAGCTCAGGATTCCGTCCTCTAGACCTTTATCCAAATATTTTTTTAATTTGTGTTTAATGTCCAGTGTAGGGTTAGTTGTAAGTTTAGTATATGTATCTAAGTCATTAAGCTGTTTGTATGCCTCTTCTTCGTATTTTTCTCTTGATTGAATTACAAGGCCTCTGCCTTTATCGGCTGGTTTAGTATAATTGAGGTATCATTATATAGATCCTTTAATATTTGTCTTTCCTTTTTATTTAAATTTGGTGTCTGTCCAATTTTGTTTTCTAAGGTCTTAAGATCTTTACATACCTTTTTTTTTCAAATATATCTAAGGCACTGGACTTATAGTACGCTGGGTAGAAGGAGGATTTATTTTTCAGACAGCTATTTATATATACTGGATGTCTATTGAAATAAATCAATAGTAAATACAGGACTCAGTGGAAATGGAAATAAAGGTTGAGTAAAAATGATAAAGATATACTCCATTAACCTTTGATATAAATGTATCAGCTGGTCAGATCATTACCTCCCATAGTACAAGATAGGGAAACTCTAAAATTGCTGAAATACTGATCTAGTAGGGGTTCTATGACTTAAAAAGTGAAAGAACCGATACACATTGTACACTTGATACAATAAATTAGAATATAATTGTATGTATATATATATGACATATTAAAATGTCCCAAATGAGAAAGCAGAGAATACCAGGTTTGCAGACTGAGGGTCCAGGGATGTTCGTATCACTCTCTTGCCGGCCAAATAGGAGTGAGTCTGGACCTCCTCCTGCTGGATCAACACTGGGTGTCAGCCGCGTGCGTTCCACTGCGGCTCTGGATGCGTTCCAGTATGCTGACTCTCGGGAACTGATACAGGATGCCGCCTTACGCGTTTCGTGATCGTAGGATCACTTCATCAGAGGATGGCATCTAAGTTTCTTCGTTCTGTTTTAAACTCTCTTGTTTATGTTAATCAATGTTTAACCCTTAGTTTACTTGTGTGCAAGTATAGAATCAGAGAAAGTACTGGGTAAATGTATCTAATTGATACATGTATTCTAAATATTTCATGCTTCTTAATTTTTATCCTTAACATAGAATTAATTAAAATATAAATTGAGTAAAATATTACAAGTATAAAGAATCTAAAAAAATATAAAAAATAAACACAAAGTGATTTCTTGGAACATAATGCTACCACTCTATTCACAAACTCTGTGGGTACATTTTCAAGGAGGATATACTGCTGAGAATTACTACATACATTGAACATGAAAATACAGTATACCAGTAGACACTTGTAAGATAGCCATATTAGCTTCCTGACTAAAACCCATATATCGAAATTTGAGCAATTTAAAATACATAAAATATATTAACAAAACATCATATAAAAAAAATCAATGATGACAGAGAAATATATAATAAACATCTGAAACACATACAATACATAATAGTAAAACTACTAATTTATCTATTCAAATTTCGCCGTCTTCTTTTACTGCTGTTTAAATTGTCTGAAAGACAAGCTATTTATATATACTTCTTCTTTATCAGTGTTCGAACCTGTATTGGTTGTGGTTTGTTTAGAGAAACGTTTAACCCCTTAAGAACACATGACATGTGTGACATGTCATGATTCCATTTTATTCCACGAGTTTGGTCCTTAAGGGGTTAAGAGTAGCATTTCTGACAAATTTGTTAAAGGACCACTATAGTGTCAGGAAAACAAAGCGGTTTTCCTGACACTCTAGTGCCCTGAGGGTGCCCCCACATTGTGCCCTGAGGGTGCCCCCCCATTGTCAGCTTCCTAGTAGAGCCGAATGCTCATGCGCGGCAAGTGCCGCGCGCGTATTCAAGGAGTCCATAGGAAAGCATTTCTCAATGCTTTCCTATGGACGCTCTGCGAAATTCGCATCCAGCGCCGCAGATGGCCTCTAGTGGCTGTCCGGAAGACAGCCACTAGAGGCTGGATTAACCCCAAATGTAAACATATCAGTTTCTCTGAAACTGCTATGTTTGCATCTGAAGGGTTAAAACCCGAGGGGCCTGGCACCCAGACCACTTAATTGAGCTGAAGTGGTCTGGTTGACCTTTAATGTCTATATAAGAAAGAAAAGTGTTGTGGAGCATTGAGGCTAGTGGTGTTGTGGAGAGAGGCATTGAGGCTAGTGGTGTTGTGGAGAGAGGCATTGAGGCTAGTGGTGTTGTGGAGAGAGGCTTTGAGACTAGTGGTGTTGTGGAGAGAGGCAATGAGGCTAGTGGTGTTGTGGAAAGAGGCTTGGAGACTATGGTGAGGCCTAATAGAAAGCAGTTGTTGTTGGGGGATTCCATCATAAGAGGTGTGGAGATGGACAATGGTGGTCTTGTGAGGTGTCTTCCCGGAGCTACTGCTCACAGAGACAGGAGACATATCTGTAATATTGTTAAGCAAGCAAAGCAGGAAGGGGAATTGAATGTACTTGTCCATTTAGGGACAAATGACTTGGCTAGCAATGAGGTTTCAGAGGTTAAGGAAGTTTTTAGTGTTTTTGCCAATGATATACGGCAGGTTGCTTCCACACTGTCATTCTCTGAAGTTCTTCCTGTGCATAACACTCAGAATGACAGGCGGATGCGTATTAGGGACTTTAACTTGTGGCTTGGTGAATGGTGTCGAGAGCAAGGATTTGGCTTTATTTCTCATGGTAGCTCTGTTTGGAATGAAAATAAACTGTACAATGCATTGTAACAAGGCTGAGTGATACAAAAAATGGATACACATGCAGAAAGATTTGTATCCATTTTTTGTATCACTCAGCCTTGTTACAATGCAGCCGCCCATCCCATGTGTTCCCTATTAAGGGTTAATAATGTATAGGGGTGTATATAAAAAAAAATACCCCTTTCTTTCTCAGTAGAGATTTTTGCCAGAGGCTTGAGGAAGCAAGGTGAATGGTTAGAGTTAGGACCCACCTAGGGGGGTCTGCCTTGATGTTGGCAGGTGAGCTCATCCTCTCATGGCCATTGGAGGTAACTACAAAAAACTCCATTTGTTTAAAAATACATGGGGATGAAGGAGAGAGCTCAGGTAACTCGTTTTTCTTTGTTTTTTTACTATATATTGGGGCTGATGTGTACTGTAGTCATTTGCAGCCGCCCAGTGATGGGAGGGAGCACAGGACTTATCTTTCTATATTTATAAGATTGGTGTGTTTGTCCCGGTTGGACGGGATCTCTTAAAAATAGGTCTCATCAAAAGTTTCGCAAAAGCATAGAGCATGGGATCTATTTTTCGTTGTTACTTCGTTGGGTGAATTATATCTGTCTCCTTCATTCCTTTTATGTGTCGTAGTATTTACTTTTTCCCAGGACTATTTATTTATTATTGCGATTTATATAGCGCCAACAGATTCCGTAGCGCTTTACAATATTATTAGAGGGGGGATTTGACTATAAATACAATAAAGACAATTACAATAAAGACAATTACAAGAAAACTTATAGAAACGAAGGGTTGAAGAGGGCCCTGCTCAAACAAGCTTACAGTCTATAGGAGGTGGGGTATAAAACACATTAGGACAGGGAAAAGAAGTCAAATTAGGTGGGAGTGGAGCAGAGCTGGAGGAGAGAGTAGAGTGCTGCCCTTTAGGTGAGAGCAAGAGTCAGGTATGTGAGGTAGAGGTTAGTCTGGGAGGCCATAGGCTTTTCCTAAAGAAATGAGTTTTAAGGCACTTGTTAAATGATTGAAGCCTAGGGGAGAGTCTGATGGTGGTAGGCAGGCTATTCCATAGGACGGGAGCCGCCCGCGAAAAGTCCTGCAAGCGCGAGTTGGCCGTACGGGTACGAGCGGCGGACAGAAGAAGGTCACAGGGCAGAGTGGAGGGCATACCTATGGATCAGTGAGGAGATATGAGGGGCCAAGATTATTCAGTGCTTTATAGGTATGGGTTAGTACTTTGAATTGACTCCTATAGGATACAGGAAGCCAATGTAAGGACTGACAGAGGGGTGAGGTGTGAGAGGACCGACTAGAGAGGAAAATCCGTCTGGCGGCAGCATTTATTACAGACTGTAGCTGGGCAATACGGCTATTGGGAAGACCAATTAGGAGAGAGTTATAATAGTCCACGCAAGAGATTACTAGAGCATGGACAAACTCTTTAGTAGCATCTTATGTAAGAAAGGGGGGGAAGCGGGCAATGTTTTTGAGGTGGAATTGGCATGATTTGAGTGCGAGAGAGGAGGATTCAGTTTCAGAAAGCGGGAGGACATCCAATCAGAGATAGAAGAAAGGCAAGAGGTGACACGTTGCAGGACCTCAGGGGAGAGGTCTGGGAGGAGAGATATATCTGAGTGTCATCAGCGTACAGGTGGTATTTGAATCCAAAAGAGGTAATACGCTTGCTAAGAGAGGCAGTGTAAAAAGAAAATAGAAGGGGACCAAGGACAGAGCCTTGAGGGACTCCAACTGAGACAGGACGAATGTGTTATTGTAGATTATCTAATGTGTGTGCTTATGGAATGTAGTGTATAGGGATACCAGTTTGTGTAGGTGATGCAGTGTGTTTGTTTGTAGTGGAAGCAGTGTGTTTTTGTGTAAGGGATAGAGAGCAGTGTGTGTTTGTGTACAAGGGATGTATTGTGTGTTTCTTGTTGTGTGTAAGGGATGCATTGTGTGAATCTGTGTTTGTATGCATAAGGGATGCAAAGTGTGTTTCTGTGTATGTAAGGGATGTGTTGAGTGTGTGTAAGAGATGCATTGTGTTTATGTGTGTGTGTGTGTAAGAGAAGCAGGGTGTGTTTGCATGTGTTTGTAAGGGATGCATCGTGTGTTTCTGTGTATATGTGCAAAGGATGCATTGTCTTTATGTGTAAGGGTTGCATTGTGTGTGTGTAATGGATGCATTGTGTGTTTTTCTCTGTGTGTAAGGGAAGCATGTTGTGTTTCTGTGTGTATAGGGATGCATTTTGTGTGTCTGTGTGTGCGCGCGCGTAGTGTGAAAGGGCTCCCTGTCCCCTGTCCTATAGAGCTCTCCCTTCCATCCCTTAGAGATCCCTTTCCATTAATGGTCTCTACTTTCCTCTGCCCCCCCTTTCCATTAGTGGTCACTCCTCTCCCCCCCCCTCCCTTAGCCATCTCTCCTCACCTCCCTCCCCTAGTGATCTCTCCACCACCCCCTCCCTCCTTTAGTTGTCTCTCCCTCCCCCACGTTCTGCTCAACCCCCCCTTCCCTGTGTTCTCATCTCCCCCCGTGTTCTCCTCTTCTTCTCCCCCGTGTTCTCTTCTTCCCCCCTCCCTGTGTTCTCCACTTCTTCTTCCCCCATCCCTGTAATCTCTTCTTCTCCCCCCCTGTAATCTTCTCTTCTTCTCCCCCCTACCTGTTAACTTCTCCCCCCCCCTGTAATTTTCTCTTCATCTCCCCCCTTCCCTCCCTGTAATCTTCTTTTCTCCCACCGCCTGTAATCTTCTCCACTCCCCCCTCCCTCCCTCCCTGTAATCTTCTCTTCTTCTCCCCCCTCCCTCCCTCCAATCTTCTCCCCCCTCCCTCCCTCCAATCTTCTCCCCCCTCCCTGTAATCCCCCCTCCCTCCAATCTTCTCCCCCCTTCCTCCAATCTTCTCTCCACCCTCCCCTCCAATCTCCCCCCCTCCAATCTTCTCTACCCCCCTCCCCCTCCAATCTTCTCCCCCCCCTCCCTCCAATCTTCTCTACCCCCCTCCCCCTCCAATCTTCTCCCCCCTCCCTCCAATCTTCTCTCCCTCCCTCCAATCTTCTCTCCCTCCCTCCCTCCAATCTTCTCTCCCTCCCTCCCTCCCTCCAATTCCCCTCCCCCCTCCAATCTTCTACTCACCTCCCCTTCCCTGTAGCGTGGCCGAGCTCCTTTCTGGTCCGCGACCCGGATGGACTGACAGGAAGTGCACACTGCGTGTGCACTTCCTGTCAGTCCGGCCGGGACCGCGGACCGGAGAGGAGCTCGGCTACACTACAGGGAAGGGGAGGTGAGGTAGTGCGGCAGCCGTCTGAGCGCTCTTTATAGATCGCTCAGGCGGCTGCAGCATTTAAAGGGCTGGCGATGGGGGCGCAGGGCGCCCCCTCCTATATGGCGCCCTAGGCGGCTGCCTAGTTCGCCTTATAGGAAGCGCCGGCCCTAGGTGGAGGTATCATTAGAAAGGGAGACACTGAATGAGCGTTGGGAGAGATAGGAGAATTGTTTTCTTTCTTTAACTCTTTCTTGTGGGGATGTAGGTACATATGTGAATCTGTGTGATTTGGGTCTAACTACTAAAGGTGATCCGTGCTGAGTGTAGCGTTTGTCTACACGTTGTCTAGTTTTACCCATGTTGTGTTATATGTAAATATCTTTTCTAGGTACTGAGGGTTTCAAGTGCGTGCGTGAACCTTCATTGTGTTTTTCATTGTATTTCTCATATGCTGTGTTACTTTTAATATTGTGTCTTTCTTCGTATTTTTTGGTGATTTATTCCAATATTGTGTTTTGTGTATATGGTCATATCTTTCATTGTAGTCTTTACTTTGGAATTTTCTTGGAATCAGCCATTGCCACCCCAGGTGACCTACCAGGCCCTTCAGGTCCTTCCCTGGTAATCTCTAACCTGATGAGTTGCACCCCCCCCCCCCCTTCCCCCACTCATCACCACTACCCCATACATTTCAACGGCTCACTCCGTCCCAGCATCCATTAAAGGACCACTCTAGGCACCCAGACCACTTCAGCTTAATGAAGTGGTCTGGGTGCCAGGTACCTCTAGGATTAACCCTTTTTTTATAAACATAGCAGTTTCAGAGAAACTGCTATGTTTATAATGAGGGTTAATCCAGCCTCCAAATCCTCTAGTGGCTGTCTCATTGACAGCCGCTAGAGGCGCTTGCGTGCTTCTCACTGTGAAAATCACAGTGAGAGCACGCAAGCGTCCATAGGAAAGCATTGTAAATGCTTTCCTATGCGACCGGCTGAATGCGAGCGCGGCTCCTGCCGCGCATGCGCATTCAGCCAAAGACGTCGCAATCAAGATGGAGAGGAGGAGGAAAGCTCCCCGCCCGGCGCTGGAAAAAGAGGTAAGTTTAACCCCTTCCTCTCTCCAGAGCCCGGCGGGAGGGGGTCCCTGAGGGTGGGGGCACCCTCAGGGTACTCTAGTGCCAGGAAAACGAGTATGTTTTCCTGGCACTAGAGTGGTCCTTTAAAAAATAAATACTGGATAGGAAGGATGATAACTTCATCATTGCCTCGCAGGATGTTTTAGAAAACAGAGCCTATAACTATGGGGACATTTCTGTTGTGTTAAAAACAAGAGACCCACGACTCAACAAGAAATTATCTATCCTGCAATTTGTCGTTGCTTTTGGGATATATAGAGAAATAATCTGTTCTGTGTATCCACATAGGAGGGAGGAGCTAGATCTATATATGCACAAAGCGGTAGACCTAGGCATCAAGTACGGGGGGGTCCTCTTTCTACGATTACCACAAATCCGTATCGGCCAAGGCAGCAACTCATCTGACCCAATTTAACATCAGAATTGACTGGTGCCAGATGGACACAGAGTTGTTCTGCGGACACCTTACTGATTGAGGCTCCCGTCCTGTACTGCTTGTAGTTCTATGTCCCATTGCAAGGCAGACCCTTCCTCTTCTCACCACTCCTTCACCTCACGCACTAGGCAAGAAGGTGGGCAGAGGGACAAGCTGGGCAGACCCATTGCGTTTCTGGGCAAGGCGCAGGTGTGCATCAATTTTAATGCTGGCGCATGCAGCTTCAGCGCATGCAGGTTTTTGCACGTCTGCTCCATTTGTTTCAGAGCGCTCACCAAGGCCATGTGCCCAGCCAGACTTTCCCCAAAGAAATGACTGACCAAGGTCAATATAGATGTCATGGCCTACTATCTCAGTTCCCACCCATCCAGGCATTTAGTGGAATTTTCGGTGATGGGATTTTCACATGGTTTCCACACGGGCCTCATGGCCATTCCCACAGGCACACTTGAATGCCCAAACCTGCTGTCTGCCTCCAATGACCCTCTAACGGTGGACCAACTCTTGTCCACAGAAACACAGACAGGTTTCATGATTGGCCCTTTTATCCCTCTTCTCATCCTGGCGTACAAACCCCATCAGGGTAGCTGTACATAAATACTCAAATAAAAAACGATTGATAATTGACCTTTCAGCGCCTCATTCCTCGCACACCCCCAGCATAAACTCTCATACCCGCTGAGGAGTTTTCATTACAGTATGCTAAGATCGACTACGCTATGCAAGGCATCATCCTAGCAGGCAGCAAGGCATGGCTAAGTGACATCACAAATGCCTTCAAGCTTTTACCTATTCACCCTTCACTATGGCACTTACACGGTGTTAAATGGTACTATTTTTCTACCCGGCTCACTTTTGGGTCTAGGAGAAAACCTAAGCTTTTTGACATATTCGTGGAAACCCTCTGCTGGCTGCTCCTCAACATAGTCAGGTGTCCGTCAGTGATTCACTACTTAGATGATTTTTTTGTTTGTAGAACCCGTCTCCCATGCACCCAGAAGCATTCACAGCACTACAGCCCTCTTCGCTGCACTAGGGGTTCCCCTGTAACCAAGCAAAACACTCGGGCCCTCCAAAAAATTAGTCTTTCTGGGCATCGCTTTGGACACAGTCATTTCAAGCTAGCCTACCACCAGAGAAATTGACCCGCATTAGAGACAAAATCAGTCTGTTCCTGTGGAGTGATACGTGCACCAGAAAGGGACTCCAGTCTTTATTGGGGTCCCTTAACTTCACTATGCGGATCATTTCGCAGGGCAGATCATTTGTCTCTAGGCTACTGTGTCTACTCCATGGGGTGCCCGACTCCTGCACAATTACCTTAAACGATCCGGCCAAGGCAGATTTGCTCATGTGGAGGAACTTCTTGTCCAAGTGGAATCGAGTCTCCCTGTTTATTCCCTCGCCATCTGATCATTCCCTTACAATTTGCACAGATGCAGCAGCACACACCGGGTTTGCAGCTATATTCGGCAACCACTGGTTTAGGGATAACTGGCCCACTGAGATGGATACCTTGCCGGCCTTTAGAGAAATGTCCTCCTTGTTCAAGATTTAACCCATCGTGGTGGCTGCTCGTACATGGGGTCATCTACGGACCGGTCCTCCTCTTTAACCATCATGAGGTTAGTACGCAAGCTGACTTGGCTTGCAGCAACCGCTCAGTTTTACCTTGTCTGCGAACACATTCCTGGTATTTGTAACACAGCTGCTGATGCTCTTTCCTGCTCTCATTTTCAGGAGTTCTTCCAGGCACTCCCTACTGCCCACCACCTACCATCCAGGATACCACCTTTTCACGAGTTACTAATGGACTGACTGAGCTACTACGCCACACTCAAGCACTCACAAATCTTTGTGTAGGGCGGCAGAAATCCTTGCACCGGCCCTGTCTCCTCATAGAGATACGTTGACTCTGTGTACCTCTATGAGGAATGTTTAGTGTCTTAAATACAAGGTGTGGAGATGCCGAATTCGGGTCCTGAAATCTTTGTAGGACTGCAACCAGGAAACCATTCTTGTGACTGTCAAAGAAACAGCCACTAGAGGTGCTGTTGGGCATTAATGTAAACAGATAGTTTGTTTACACTGCTAAGATTGCTGGGGTAGTATCTTTGCCCGAGATCTACTAAATTAAGCTGGTGAAAACCTTTTGAAGGCCACCCATGCATTTTTTTCATGTACGGTAATTTATCATCAAACAATACTTTTTTGTTTGTTTGTTTTTTGCATTTTACATACAATATGCAAAAAAAAAAAAAGATTTCCCACAACTACAAATGCCATATTTAAACCTTTCTAAGTGTATGAACTGTGTTTAAAGCACTTTTTCCTAGAACTCTGAACTTAGAACTCTAAATAATTCACAACAATGCTGTATTAACCCACACCATCAGTCTCCGCCTATCATTTCTGTTAAAGGTTGAAGGAGCTAATGGACGTTCACTTCTATATTTGCCAAGTGTCAGGTGTAGGGTCGGTCTATATGTGTAGAGAGAACAGTTTTTTTTGTTTGTTTGTTTTTTTTTTCAAAATACTCTGTCAGAAACTGGGGAAGGCACCAAAAGACTCTTCACATCATAGTCCGTAAAATAAGCTGTTGTTATGGTGCATAGTAGGGCCCGTTAAAATTAGGATTTTTGTGTTTTTTCTTATCTGTTTGTTGAAAGAAGTTTCTTTAATTCCAAGAAAATGGGTAAAATGTTTAAAACGTTTGGATTATAGTTATTGAGAAAGAAAGTGCAAATTTGTTTCATTAGAACCTTTGGCACTATGCCAAAGCTACTGGATGGCCATTGCCACAATGTGACATTACACGCCATTCCAGAAGGAGTACTTGTCTGTTGCTGAATATCTCATGTATAAGTTAGCCCAGCAATATGCAATCTGAAGTTTCTTCAAGTATGTGATTGCTGTGAAATGACATGAAGTTAATGTGGTATTATTTTTTAAAATATACCACTATGGGGTTAATTTAATTGGTGCCTGCTGTTTAACCCCAAAGTAGGTGTAGACTCTGAAAATCAGTCAAAAGTGACGGCTTGTTCGTGCTTTCACCCTCCGAGTTCCCACAAAGTTTGCTATGGTATACATGTGGATATTGCATTTATTGGAAGAGACAGTTAAATACCAATCTGGTATCTTTACAGTCGTAGGTCACACCAGGTGTATTACTGGTAACCTGTACCACAACTATTCAGTATGCTAAAATAGTTAGGATGTCTAGAGGGTCACTTTAATTTTTGAACCACTATCCAGGCCACCATCTCGTTTCAATCTCTGTGTTATATGTTTTATGTTATTTTAGAAAATCTATGATAAATTAGTGGACAATGGGTAAAAGATCAAATGCGTCCAATTATTTTTTCTTAATAGTTTAAATCTAAATCATTGTAGCTTCTTTGTAACTATTATGATTACTTCACCAGAAGCCAAATTATAATCACATGTGATTCAGTACTTTTTTTCCCCCACCCAATTGCTATTAACCATGCTATTTATATTTAGTTTCACTTTGTTTGAATTTTGAAATTAATTATTATTATTATATGCATACAGTTGTAAAAACTATCTTACACAATTTGTGTGGCTCTTAAAATGTATAATTTTAGAACCTTACTGCTACGTACATTGTATATGATGTCTCTATAAAAAGTGTTAAAATAAAAACTGAATTTCAATTAGTTAACTGTAATCTCTTATGAAGTAATGTATTGTTTCCATATACTAATATTGTAAAATATAATGAGGTTTATGTCTCCAATTTTAGACTGGGCGGGACTATATCTGCGTATAAGATTGTGCCAGATGAAATAGAAGATATTAAGGTATTGTATAATCCGAAAATAATTTATTTTGATCTGCCATATGTTCAATACATGTTGACTGGTTACATCTGACAAGACAGTCTTTTGTTTTTTTTTTTTACAGTAGATTTACACTCAATACTCTCAAAAGTAGAAATCCTTTGTTTTAGAATTATGTTTAGCAATAGAGTTGAAATATTAGCTATATCAGTCCAGTTGGAAATCAGTATTAGTACCTTTTTTAATGGATTAATGGAATGTTTGAATAACACACTTTTGCGAGATCCCCCATTTATCAAGTCTAAAGCTTAAAATGACACAGGGTTATTTACTAAAGGGAGAATTCAAAGTAAATTTCAAATGTAAAGTGGCTCTATCGCCTCAGATATACCATTCTACTACTGTTTCATATTCTCTTTCTCTATCAGAATCTTTACTTAGTTTCTGATCTATTTCTCTTTAACCCCTTAAGGACACATGACATGTGTGACATGTCATGATTCCCTTTTATTCCAGAAGTTTGGTCCTTAAGGGGTTAAAACACAGGTAGGTACTACTTTGTCTCATATATTTTTCTGGCTTGACACTTGTGACAAAAGGGTGGAGGTTAAGGTAAGCTCCACATCCTTTGTCAAGCTAACAAAGGGTGAAGCTTGCATTAAGCTTCACCCTTTGTCAAGATTATCTAGTGTAGGAAGAATACATAAGACGAAATAGTCCCTACTTTGTCTTATGTTTTAAAAAGAAATGGATCCAAAATAAAGAACAGATTCTGAAAGTGGTAGAGAAGATGAAACAATAAGAAGAAGGTAAGTTTGAGGTGAGAGAACCACTTTAGAACAAATTTAAGACTGCAGTGGCTGAACTGAAAACATAACTGACTTAGAGAATGTATCCAGTTTTGCTATTTTGACCTATTTTGACCTTAAATTATTTTGACCTTAAATTCACGAGTCTTTGGAAATCCCTGAATAGACCCGATATTACAATAGTTATATATAAAATAAACCGTAACAAACTATACGAGTAAATGGCACATAAGATCATGGGTACGATGGCTAAATTTACCCGACCATGGGATCAGTGGCAAGGTTAAAGGACCACTCTAGGCACCCAGACCACTTCAGCTTAATGAAGTGTTCTGGGTGCCAGGTCCAGCTAGGGATAACCCATTTTTTAATAAACATAGCAGTTTAGCAGTTAAGCCTTCCCCCAAAGCCTCTAGTGGCTGTCTCACTGACAGCCGCTAGAGGCGCTTGCGTGATTCTCACTGTGAAAATCACAGTGAGAGCACGCAAGCGTCCATAGGAAAGCATTGTAAATGCTTTCCTATGCGACCGGCTGAATGCGCGCGCAGCTCTTGCCGCGCGTGCGCATTCAGCCGACGGGGCGGAACGGAGGCGGAGAGGAGGAGGAGGAGAGCTCTCCGCCCAGCGCTGGATAAAGGTAAGTTTTAACCCTTTTCCCCTTTCCAGAGCCGGGCGGGAGGGGGACCCTGAGGGTGGGGGCACCCTCAGGGCACTCTAGTGCCAGGAAAACGAGTATGTTTTCCTGGCACTAGAGTGGTCCTTTAATATAATAGAGGAGGGTAATTGATGGGATTTAGGCCCACATCCCCCTCTGGGTCCCCTCTTCCCCTTCTCTCTGTTACCTCTTTTTGTACTAAAGCACTATGATGTAATGTATTTGTTACGTTTGCAATTAAAAAAAAGAGAAGAAAAGAAAAAAATTATTTGGAATTCATTTTGAATTCTAACTTTAGTAAATAACCTAGATTGAATTCAAACTTGAGTTGTGGAACAAGGATTAAAGCGACATCAGAGCAGATTAGACGCAGATCTGATTAGGATAAAAATTAAAAAAATTCATATGTGATCAATACTCTCTAAGCCCAAGAATACAAAAATAGTCTTCTTTTGAATCAATGTTGAGGAAAATAAAATAAATAAAAGCAGCACTGGTTTGCTTCATCAAAATGTATCACTTATATAGTGAATGATACAGAAGGGATAGGCCCACACCTAGTCCCGAAGTATGTGTGTCAGAACAGATCATCATATGATAATAATACCTCATCAAAAGGCATGTAATAAGCCAGGGGGGCCATATTTTCTAATATTTGTTTATTTTACCCAAGGATGCCCAGTGTAAATCCTCAATGGTCCTGGCTGCCTCCACCATCCATACCCATTGTTTCTTTGTAGGGACTTTAGTTTGTTTCCACAGAGTAGGTATCAAAGCATACCTGTAGAATCCAGAGGATAGTTCAATTGCAGAGGCGGCTCTCTAATTAGGCGGTTTAGGCGGACGCCTAAGGCATCGCGGCTGCCTAAACCGCCTGTGGGCAGACTGTCAGGTCCTCGGTCACTGACTGAGGACCTGACACCAGGAGGGGGCCTGGCGGCTTGCCCGGTAGGCCGCCGGGTGCAAGGCCCTTCCTGGCTGCCCGGCCAGCCACCTCAGCCTCACCACCCCTCCAGGCCCTTCCTGGCTGCCCGGCCAGCCACCACCCTCAGCCCCACTACCCGCAGCCTCACCACCCCCCACTACCCTCAGCCTCACCACCCCCCACCACCCTCAGCCTCACCACGCCCCTCACCACCCTCAGCATCACCCCCTCACCACCCTCAGCATCACCACCCTCACCACCCTCAGCATCACCCCCCTCACCACCCTCAGCATCACCCCCCTCACCACCCTCAGCATCACCCCCCTCACCACCCTCAGCATCACCCCCCTCACCACCCTCAGCATCACCCCCCTCACCACCCTCAGCATCACCCCCTTACCACCCTCAGCATCACCACCCTCAGCATCCTCACCATCAACATCAACCCCCTTTCTTCTCACATCACCCCCCTTCCTTCTCACATGACCCACCTTCCTTCTCACATCACCCCCTTTCTTCTCACATCACCCCCCCTCCTTCTCACATCACCCCTCTCCTTCTCACATCACCCCCCCTTCTCACATCACCCCCCTCTCCTCACATCACCCCCCCTTCTCACATCACCCCCCTCTCCTTCTCACATCACCCCCCTCTCCTTCTCACATCACCCCCCTCTCCTTCTCACATCACCCCCCTCTCCTTCTCACATCACCCCCCCTTCCTTCTCACTTCACCCCCCTCCTTTTCACATCCCCCCTCTCCTTCTCACATCACCCCCCCTCACTCTCACATCACCCCCCCTCACCATCACCCCCCTCTCCCTCTCACCATCACCCCCCTATACACACAACACACTTCAAGCAGCTACCCCGTACACATACGGTCTCAGACAAAACCGCAAACATGCTCACAGAGACATACATTCACACACACAAGGATACTCTTTGTCAGACACATACACAGGTAGACAGTGCCTCAATGTGTATATGTGACACTTTTTTGTTAGTGGGGCCTCATGTTTGAGTTTTGCCTAAGGCCTCATAAAGTCTAGAGCCACCTCTGTTCATTTGTGTTTATCCGTCCAAAATTGCTGGATAATTGTGCATCTCTGCCAGTTGTTTTCTAGACAGTCTATCTCGCTACCGCATCTCCAACAGCTGTCCCTCACATTTGCAAAAATAGAGTGTAAAACTATGTGCATCCTATATCATCACCTAATGATCTTTTTATAGAAAGCTAGCTATTGAGGTCATCAGCATGTGAAAAAATATTGGCCCAATCTCTGGGTATTAGATGTACATGGAGTGATGTCTCCCATGTTCCATGAAAAGATTGGCTCACTGTTCCTGTTCCCTTCTGTATCATGGCACATAATACAGATAAGGGCCCCCATGTTTGCTCGCAATTATTGTACAGCTCATCAAATGCCGTAAGGTTCCCAAGACGGTAAAACTTCAGGAAGTGGGTAAATTGTTCATAGCTAAGTGAATCTAAAAGTGTAATGCGTCTGTCTCTGACAAGGTCTGTTATTTTAGGGGTCTGATTCTTTACTAATGCAGAGGATGGTGAATGTTCTGCTCCTCCCATCATTTTAAAGAAACACTCCAGGCACCCAGACCACTTCTGCCCACTCGAGTGGTCTGGGTGCCAACTCCCACTACTCTTAACCCTGCAATTGTAATTATTGCAGTTTTTTTATAAACTGCAATAATTACCTTGCAGGGTCAACTCCACCTCTAGTGACTGTCTACTAGATAGCCACTAGATGGCACTTCCTGCTCTATAGCACAGAAAACCTGTGCTAGAGCGTCGCTGGACGTCCTCACGCTGTGTATTGTCTGGGTCCCCAAACAGTTGGCACCCCCCCACCCAGATTTTTTTTTATAAAGACCTACCTACCCCCCTCACCCTAAAAATAGTGAGGGGGGAACAAGAAAACTAGGTCCTCTTCCCGCCACTCATGGGTGAGGGAAAGGGGGGGACAATAGGTCGTCCCCCTCCCCCCCCATTTTCATTTAGGGCCTCTATGCGCCTCTCATGGGTGGGGGCTGGGTGGGGGGGAAGCTAGGTCCCCCTTCAGTTTAATAGCCCCCACTTGCGCTGCACGGGTGGGGGCTCGGGAGGGGGGTGGGGTGGACACCAGGGGGATTTCTTTTATTTTTTTTACAGGCTGCTCACTGTTTACTAGACATGCCCCTACTTGTGATATAGCAAGTAGGGACAGAATTTACTAATACTAAGTAATCTTGGCTTAGTAAATTTGGCTGAAAGATCAATTTAGATCTTTCAGCCTTTTGGTAGATGGCTCCCTAATACCGTGGGAATTAGCGAGTAATCTACTAAGCGGCTGCAAGGTGCAGCCGCAGCACGAAACGGATCGGAATTTCATTCATCCAAATTAAAATACGATCCAAACAAAGCCCCGAATTGCGTCCTAACACAAATGGAAAAACTGTTTTCATAATGTTAGGAAGAAATTCGGTAGTTTCAACTGTGTTCTGTCTAAAATGACAGGACGTTCGGGAATACTGACAGGAAGCATCACGGAGGAAAGATTTCTCTGACCACAGGAAACGGAGCACACTTTGCTCCTCTGCTGTTCATAGATGGTCAAGAGTAGGAAACCTCCATAAGACAAATAGTCCCTACTTTATCTTATGTTTTAAAGAAAACTAGAGCAGACAGGACGAAATGAAGGACAGATCCTGACAGAGGGAGAGAAGACGAATTGATTGGGGAAAGGGAAGTTCGGCATGACTGCCGCTTTAAACAGAGATTTTAAATTAAAATAAATGATCATAGAACATGTTTTTATATATTGTTAAAATATGCAGAATTTAATAGAACCGTCTTGTCTCTTGTCTGCTTTCAATTGGAAGGTTAAGAATCATTATTATTAGTATTATTTTTACAGCCTGCCTTTAAAATTGCATTATATAGGTAACAAATGTTTTTACAGACCTCTTTAAAATCCTTTTACCAAATATTGCCCTGCTCTGTGTTTTGTTGGATAAACAATGTGTTAGTATTTAGAAAATTGGGCAGACTAGATGGGCCGAATGGTTCTTATCTGCCGTCACATTCTATGTTTATTTAGGGTAAAAGAATATTTTATTTTCACCTGTCATAATGTGCACCTTTCATCCTCTTTTATACTTAATGCTTCTTAAAGTTCATATGTTCAAAATTTCTTCAGAGCAAGCTTATGAAGAAATGCATGCAAATGTAAAAAGAACTGTATTATGTTTAGTTTTCTGTTTACATTTAAATATTGTCTGCAGATTTAATATCCTGCTTATGACTTGATCCTTTGGCAGAACATGACAGATTTTTGCATACTGATCTGCTCATCGAACACTAATGTGTGAAATGAAAACATATTTAAAGATTACATGCTTCTGTGATAATATTGGCACAGACTAATGTTTATTGTGCTGCCCCAGTTACAGTAGTAGCATGCTTGCATCTTCTTGGGCACAGCAGCCAGTGATGTGTCACTAGTGTAGCTTAAAATCTCTTTAATGAGCAAGAACCAAAATTGTATGTCCAGCATGGAGAACACTGTTACATGCAGGAGGTTTTACTAAGTAGTTTGTCATGGTGCATAACCAAAGCTTGTACCAGGCTGTTTAAATGTCCACAGGCATCTTAACAAGACATGGATCAAGGGATATTAGGGAGGTTACATAAGAACAATGCTTTGGAAGTCTATGGTAAATGTTGTTGTTGTTGTTGTTGTGACTAGAGGCCTAGGAGTGTCAGAAATCAAACCATCAATATATAAACAAATACAATTAAATTTTTAATTTTTTTGTTTGCATGTACTTAGACCCATCTATGTTTTTATTTAATTTTTTTTTCCTTCTTAATCCCCTGTCAATTGGAGATACTTACAACAGTGCTTATGAACCTTTATTAGACAAAAGCACACTTTAGTAAGATAAATATTTCCTAGGTACGCCAGACTTATAAGTGTACAATAATTCCACACATGCCAATGCCAACACACATTTAAAAACACATACTTAAAGACCATTTATAACATACAGCCCGGAAGTGGGTTTGTTCACTAAACACCAAATTGTATAGCAATGGACAAAATAGTTGATTTGTAAAAATTATCACAGCTTTGCTATTCTTGATTAATATATTTCACTTTGCTTTCAGTCTATTAGAATACACTTAATGTGTTTGGGGCACACTGTTGCTATATCACAAATTTTTGTATGTGTGTATCTAATCGCCAAAGTGAGCGCACTCAACTTGATTTAAATAGTAAATATGATCTTGTTTATTCACATATTAAACAAGATTGAAACAAATTCCAGTCTTTCAATTTGTCTGATTATATATTCCCTTTCCTTTAATTATTTTCAAACATGTACAAATGCAAATAAAGATACATCCCGGTATAAAGTGAATGATATTCCATTATAAATCATATACAGTTTAAACTTTTTTGAATTTTTTATTTATTTTACGATTTGTAAGGTTTTATTAATATTTTTATACATGATACAGCTTTAGCTATACACACTATAGGACAGTATTGTCTTCAGTTATCTGCTATTTTATTGGCTTTTTTTTTATTGTTTTTACACCCGGTAAAATTCTATTTCAACAGAAGCTTAAGCATTCACAAATCTGAACACCTTGAGAACTGTTAGCCTGGATAAAGCAACCCTGCACATTAGTAATTCTTCCTCCTTTGCGTTCCAGTGTCAGATTCATATCCCATGATCTTTTGAGTCTAGGGATTTAATGAGTGAACTTTAGTGAACTTTTTGGGGGTTTGTCTGAGCCTTTTAAAAAATTGTTATCCTCCCAAAAACAGCAGAGGACCAAAAGCCAGTCACAGCATCACTGCTCAAGACCATGCTGGCTGAGCTCCGCGAGAATATCTCTGCAGACGTGGAGTAATTTAAGAAGACTATAGAAGGAGTGTCAACAAAAATCATTCAGCTGGAGGCCTCACAAAGCCTCACGAACACCAGACTCTCTGCAGTTGAACAGAAGCTGGTTGAGTTACAGCAACTACAGCAGATTATGGTGACCAGAATAGATCCCATGGAAGAACACAGGCACAGATATAACCTCAAGATAAGGGGCATACCTGAGATGATGGGAGCCGCTGATTTACCCTATTTTTTCCAGAAGCTCCTTGAGGCCTACCTAACTTCTAAACAGACCAAAATAATAAATTTGGATGAACTGTTTTGTTTACCGAAACCCAGGAGTGCATCACCCTCTGTGCATCACCTTTGAATAAAAACACTGATCACCTTTGAAGGCTCTCCTCTCCAGCTGTTTCCTGATTATTCAAGAAATACCCTGACCTGGCACAGGTCCCTGAAACCTCTACTGCTAATCTTGTGATCAAGAGACCTTCCCTATCGCTGGGGTGTTACCGAGGGCCCTTCTCTTTTCAGCGCAGGGGACCACCTTCTAAGCCGGATGTTACTAAGAACTTGAGGATCTCCGAAAACTGGGCTTTCAGGCTGGACCTGATACAACCGGGTCTGGTTTGTCTAACCTGAGCCCAGCGACCTGGGAATTTACACCACGAGGCACATTAACTTCACCATCTACAAGGGCTGCTACCTGGCAAGCAGTCCCTAGGCAGGGAAGCAGCACACTGGTGCCGAGAGCCTCATGACACTCAGACAACCACTGAAACACAACATTGAACAGTACCCTTCTTAATTTTTTTTATTTTTTATTTTTTCTTTACAATTCTTTTGTGCTTGCTCTTTTGTCCAATGATTTATTTATTTATTTATTTATTTATTCTTATATGTACATATTTGATGGGCACACTACACACGTCACATCCACATGCTCACTCCCGCTCTGACTCACGTCTGCTAACAAGACCTGGATACACGGATTTATCACTCACTCTAGTTGGCCGCTTATTCCACCTATATTGTAGGAGTGAAAACTCGTTCCCCCCTCTCTAATGCACTAATTGAGCGTGCAATTAACAGAAATAATAAGGCTTTCCATATTAGGGGAAGTAACCTTGCAGGTGATAGGCTTAACATTGGCCAAATAGGATGGCATATTGAAAACCTGGGGGTCCGCACTCTACTAGCTCAAACTTTAAGGCACACACAATCTATGTGATTATAGTTGAGATTGAAGGTCTCAATTTAGAGTAAATAGTATGACTGTGGATGCCACTCAACTGGAAATAGCAGGGATTACACTAAAAAAATCCCCAAAATGCAGAATAAAAGGATGGCATTGGATATTATCTAATGATTATCCAGGAGTGGTAAATGTGGTAAAAAATACCTTCTTAAAGCGGCACTGTCATGCCGAACTTACCTTTTCATCAATCTCTTCCTCTTCTCCCCCTCTCTCAGGATCTGTTATTCTTTTCTTCCAGTCTTCTTTAGTTTTCTTTAAAATTATAAGACAAAGTAGGGACTCTTTACCTTATGGAGGATTCCTCCGCTTGACCAGCTCTGACCAGCGGAGGAGCAAAGTGTGCTTCATTTCCGCTGGTCAGAGCAATTTTCCCATGATCCCTAGCTTTCCTCCCTGTTCCCACAATACTTCCTGTCAGTATTGCCGAACGTCCTGTCACTTAGACAGAACGCCGGCAAAACTGCCGAATTGCATCCTAACAGAATGAGCACCGTTTCTCCATTGGTGTTAGGATGCAATTCGGTACTTTGTTCGTATCGGAATTTCATTCTAATGAATGAAACTCCGATCCTATTCATTGCTGTGGCTGCATCTTGCAGCCGCTTAGTAGATAACTCCCTAATTCCCACGGTATCAGGGAGCTATCTACTAAAAGGCTGAAAGACCTGAATTGGTCTTTCAGCCAAATATACTAATACTAAGTAAAGATTACTTAGTATTGGTAAATAATATGCCCCTACTCGCTATACCGCGAGTAGGGGCATGTCTAGTAAGCAGTGAGCAGCCTGTGGCTGCTCACTGTAAAAACAAAAAACAAAAAAACACCTAATAACCCCCCCCGCCGCACTGGGCTTAAAGATGGGGGGGACCTACTGTCCTCCCCCTGGCCCCCACCCCTGCGCGGTGGGTGGGGGCCCTAATAAAACAATAAGGGGGGGACCTACTGTCCTCCCCCCCCGGCCCCCACCCCTGCGCAGTGGGTGGGGGCCCTAATAAAACAATAAGGGGGGGGACCTACTGTCCTCCCCCCTGGCCCCCACCCCTGCGCGGTGGGTGGGGGCCCTAATAAAATAATAAGGGGGGAGGACCTACTGTCCTCCCCCCCTGGCCCCCACCCCTGCGCTGTGGGTGGGGGCCCTAATAAAATAATAAGGGGGGGGGACCTACTGTCCTCCCCCCTGGCCCCCACCCCTGCGCTGTGGGTGGGGGCCCTAATAAAATAATAAGGGGGGGGGACCTACTGTCCTCCCCCCCTGGCCCCCACCCCTGCGCGGTGGGTGGGGGCCCTAATAAAATAATAAGGGGGGGGACCTACTGTCCTCCCCCCGGCCAATGACCCCCCCCCCCTTCAAGGTGACTAGGGGTCCCAAGCCCCTAGTCACCCCCCCCACCCAAAACATTCTATCCCCTACCTACCCCCCTCACCCTAAAAATAGTGAGGGGGGAATAAAATAACTAACCTGTAAAAAAAAAAAATTAAACTTACCATTTGACGTCTTCTTTTTTCTAAATTCTTCTTTCTTCAGCCCCCAAAAAAGCCAAACAAAAATCCATCATACCCGTCGCACTTTAAAAAAAAACGAGCGCAAACAAAAATTAATCCATGTTCACCCATGGAGGGCACGCCGCGTACTGAGCTCCGCAGGGCGGGTCAAGGCTTATATAGCCTTGCCCCGCCCTGCAATTAGGCTTAGAACACACTGATTGGTTGGTTTAAGCCAATCAGAGTGCTCTGTGTCATTTTACAAAATGCAAAAGAACTTTCCCACGCTGTGTAAAATGACAGATCACTGTGATTGGATGGTTTTCAAGCCATCCAATCACAGTGCTCTGTGTCATTTTACAAGCGTGGGAAAATTCCAAAGAACTTTCCCACGCTTGTAAAATGACACAGAGCACTGTGATTGCATGGATTTCAAGCCATCCAATCACAGTGCTCTGTGTCATTTTACAAGCGTGGGAAAATTCCAAAGAACTTTCCCAAGCTTGTAAAATGACACAGAGCACTGTGATTGGATGGCTTGAAAACCATCCAATCACAATGATCTGTCATTTTACACAGCGTGGGAAAGTTCTTTTGAATTTTCACACTCTGTGTAAAATGACACAGAGCACTCTGATTGGCTTAAACCAACCAATCAGTGTGTTCTAAGCCTAATTGCAGGGCGGGGCAAGGCTATATAAGCCTTGACCCGCCCTGCGGAGCTCAGTACGCGGCGTGCCCTCCATGGGTGAACATGGATTAATTTTTTTTTGCGCTCGTTTTTTTTTTTTAAAGTGCGTCGGGTATGATGGATTTTTATTTGGCCTTTTTGGGGGCTGAAGAAAGAAGAATTTAGAAAAAAGAAGACGTCAAATGGTAAGTTTAATTTTTTTTTTTTTTACAGGTTAGTTATTTTATTCCCCCCTCACGCAGGGGTGGGGGCCAGGGGGGAGGACAGTAGGTCCCCCCCTTATTATTTTATTAGGGCCCCCACCCACCGCGCAGGGGTGGGGGCCAGGGGGGAGGACAGTATGTCCCCCCCCCCCCCCTTATTACCATTTTTTTTTTACAGTGAGCAGCCACAGGCTGCCACAGGCTGCTCACCGTTTAGTGGACATGCCCCTACTCGCGGTATAGCGAGTAGGGGCATTGGGGAGATTGTAATCTCCCTTGTGCTATTATGGGGGTCATATTGACCCCAATAGAGTGAGGGGGGGACCTGGGGGGCTTATGAAGTGGTGGGGAGCTCTGCTCAGTGCCGCTTCTATTGTTACATATTACAAGGAGGGAGCTGCACGCCGGTAGCTCCCTCCTTGTAATAAACTGATCGAACAAACGAACACTGATACACAGTGTTAGTTTGTTCATCTGATTTTTTTCTATTCATTCATTCGTCTGTCTGATGAATGAATGAATAGATGAAATTCCCGTTCGCATGTCCAGGTGTTTCACTGGGCATGTGCGGGAATCTCACAGTCTGTGTAGTGTGGGTAGATGACGTGTCCCACAGGGACTTCACCTACCCACACAAAGATGGCGGCGCCCTGAATAAAGATCAGGGCAGAAAATACAGATTTAAAAATAGGTAATCTGGGGGGCTTAGGGGCATTTGGGGGTGACTAGGGGGTCAATTGGATGTAGTGGAGGCGGGAGGGGGGTTAAAAAAAAAAACGGGATTCGGCATGACAGTGCCGCTTGAAGAGTTAAAACAGTGTCTAATAAATGGGTGAAGTAAAAATATATAAAAAGCTAAATATGTCTTGATAAAATTTCATAAAACTTAAAGGATCACTATAGGGTCAGGAACACAAACATGTATTCCTGACCCTTTAGTGTTAAAACCACCATGTACCCCCCCCTGCCTCCATAAATATAGCAACATCTTACTGTATTCAAGCCTGAAGCTGTAGATCTGCATGATGCTTGCCTCAGAAAAACAAGCTGTGTGCTGACATAATCAGAAGTGGTGGCCTGATCCAATCACAGTGCTTCCCCATAGGAGAAGCACTGACAAGGAGGCAGAAGCACTGAGACTGAGAAGGAGGCAGATCAAGGGCAGAGCCAGCATGATTCAAACACAGCCCTGGCCAATCAGCATCTCCTCATATAGATAAATAGAATCAGTGAATCTCTATGAGGAAAATTCAGTGGCTGCATGCAGAGGTACTGAATGTTTGTATGCATTTTATATGCATTTTAGGCAGCCATGGCCCAGGAAGGATCTCTAACAGCCATCTAAGGAGTGGCCAGTGAAGTTATCACTAGGCTGTAATGTAAACACTGCTTTTTCCCTGAAAAGACAGTGTTTATAGCAAAAAGCCTGAAGGTAATGATTCTACTCACCAGAACAAATTTAATAAGCTGTAGTTGTTCTGGTGACTATAGTGTCCTTTTATTACAATGCTGTTAGAATACCAACGTGTAAAAGTCCCAATGTTTCCAACAATTATTGTCTCTATTTGATACAAGTATCAAGGTAATGTGATGATACAGTTTATGCAATGTTTGCTAGTATCAGTTCGCGCCAGCTGTTAGACCAGCTGGGGTTTGTCTACTGAACAAGCTATGTTAATTTAGTACTATACCAGTGATGTCTTCTTCAAATGTTGTGGTATCAATGTTATGTACACTGCATATAAATAATTATACTTTAAGATCATATATGATGATCTTAACCCCTTCAGGACGGAGTCAATAGTGCACGTTCTGATCAGAACAAAACGTAAACAAAAACTGGTATTTGCGCTATATGTCTGTTCACCCGTAGTTCCCATCTTTCATATTAAATGCACCCACACTTATTATATATCATTTTGTTCAGGAGAAACAGGGCTTTCATTCCATATCAAATATTTATATATGAAACCTAATTTATTATGAATAAAATTTAAAAAACTGTGAGAAATTTTACATTTTTTTTAAAAATTTGTAGTTCCGCCTCACATTTTAGCTGTAAATGTCATAATACTGTTTTTACGGTTACGGTTTTACTGCAAAAAAATGCACATATTTGTAATCAGCGATGTCTCACGAGTACAACAGTACCCCCCATTAACAGGTTTTATGGTGTTTTGGAAAGTTACAGGGTCAAATATAGAACGTTCCATTTTTAAATTGAAATTTGCCAGATTAGTAATGTTACCTTTGAGACGGTGTGGTAGCCCAGGAATGAGAATTACCCCCATAATGGCATACCATGTGAAAAAGTAGACAACCCAAGGTATTGAACGTGGGGTATGTTTAGTCTTTGTTAGTAGCCACTTAGTCACAAACACTGGCCAAAGTTAGCGTTCATATTTGTTTTTGTGTGAAAAAAGCAAAAAACTAATATTTGGCCAGTGTTTGTGACTAAGTGGCTACTAAAAATGACTGGACATACCCCATTTGCAATACCTTGGGTTGTCTACTTTTGCAAATGGTATGCCATCATGGGGGTAATTCTTATTCCTGGGCTACCATACGGTCTCAAAGGCAACATAACTAATCTGGCAAATTTCAATGTGAAAAAAATTAAATGCAAGCCTTATATGTGACTCTCTAACTTTCCAAAACACCATAAAACCTGTACATGGGGGGGTACTCTTATTCTCGGGAGACTTCACTAAACACAAATATTAGTGTTTTAAAACAGTAAAACATATTACAACAATAATATAGTCCATAAAAGTGCAGTTTGTTTGTAAAAAATGCAAAAAACTTCACTTTTACTTAAAATATCATCGTTGTAATATAATTTACCAGTTTTAAACAGTAATATTTGAGTTCAGCGAAGTCTCCTGAGTAAAACAGTACCCCCTATGTACAGGTTTTATGATGTCTTGGAGAGTTACAGGGTCAAATATAGTGCTTGCGAATTAAATTCTCTGCACTTTCTCCCTGTGTTGTCAGGCATGTCAATCAAATTTTAATTAATCAAATGACATAATTATGTTAAAAGATTACTTAAATATACACGTAGAATTTTAATATATATGCATTTATAGGTATTTAAATTCTACGTGTATACTAATGTAATCTATTATGTAATTATATGTATTTATCTCTCTATATATATTTGCGGTTATTTGTATTTTATATATAGATAGATATATATAGAATGTCATTCTAAGTGTATTTTGTTACCAATATATATTTTTTAATAACAAAATACAGTTAGAATAAAATTACGTATGAATATATAATTTATTTTAAATTTTGTTTCAATATTTTATTCATTTATTTAATAATTTTATTTATTTATTATTGTAATTATATGTATATATATATAATATATGTGTATATATCTATTATATATATAATATATATACATATTATATATATGTAACGTCATTCTAAGTGTATTTTAATACTAATATATATACTAATATTACTATTAAAATACATTACGCATGACGTTACATATATATAATATGTATATATATTATATATTATATATACATATATTATATATATATATATATATATATATAAATGCATTTATTTTAATTTTACACATGTCTAATTATTTTTTTTAATTCTTCCCACCAGCAGGGGGACTGTCTGATATTTCAGACAGTCCCCCTGCTGGCAGATCCACAGCCAGCTATAGGGGGCCATGTGATCGCTCTTTGAGAGCAATCACATGGCCCCCGGGGGCCTGATTTGCCGTGGGGGGGCTGCCTGGGCTCTGAGGCAGCCCCCCTGAAGAGGATCGCGGCGGAGGTGAGTACCGCCGGACCTCCTGGGCTGCAAGCCGTTACGGCGTTCTATGCCGCCGCAACGGCTTTAAAGCCCTTTAAAGCCGCGACGGCATAGAACGCCGTAACGGCGTTAAGGGGTTAAGTTATGGATTTATCCTTTGTTCTACAAAGAAATAAATTGGAGATCCATAGTGTATACTGAATACATTTTTTTGACGACGATACTGAATTAAAAATGCACTCACAATTTGCAGAATTCTACCAAGCTAGTTGCTGGGGGCAGTTTTACGGTTCTGCAGTCCGGCCGGTAGATGAAAGAACTGTGTGGTTGGGCGTGCTGGTCACTGTTCTCCCCTTCTGCGTTCCAAATACAACACGGTAGTAGTTTGCAGTAAGTGCTGAAAAGTGTTGATGTCCTTACCTGTTTCTTGAGTAATGTCTCACTTCATCAGAGGCTGGCATGCAAGCATAGCTCTTGGGTTTAAATAGCCGACTAAATCCTTTCGGCTTTGTTAACCCGGGATGAAAATATAATTTTGCCTTTTTATAAATCGCTGGTAAGACCACACCTTGAATATGCTGTGCAATTTTGATCACCTGTTCTAAAGATATCATGGCACTAGAAAAAGTGCAGAGACGAGCTACAAAATTGATAAAAGGAATGGAGCATTTTAGTTATGAAGAAAGGTTACAAAATTTAAATCTGTTTAGTTTGGAAAAACGGCGCCTGAGACGGGATATGATGACTTTATACAAATATATTCGGGGCCAGTACAAACCTTTATCTGGAAATCTGTTCCTAAACAGGGCCATACATAGGACACCAGGTCACACATTTAGGCTGGAAGAAAGGAGATTTTGTCTAAGGCAAAGAAAAGTGTTTTGTTTTTTGTTTTTTTACAGTAAGAGCAATAAGGATATGGAATTCTCTGCCTTAAGAGGTGGTTTTGCCAGAGTCCATACAGATGTTTAAACTGCAATTGGATAAATACTTGCAAACACATAACATACAGGGATATCATTTCTAATTAGTGGGGTGATAGCTGCTTGATCCAAGGAGACATCTGACTGCTATTTTGGGGTCAAGAAGGAAGTTTTTCCTAGTTCGTTGCAAAATTGGAAGTGCTTCAGACTAGTTTTTTGCCTTCTTTAGGATCAACAGCAAAAACATATGTAAGGAAGGCTGAACTTGGTGGACGCAAGTCTCTTTTCAGCTTTGTAACTATGTAACCCATTAAAGTACAAATGCTTGTTGAATGCAGAACATATTAATATTCTATGAATTCACACCCCACAGGGTCTTCAATAAGAACTTGATTTACACCCAACATTTTACATTCCAACATTTTTATATCCCTCTGAAAATCTATTGTTTATATAGTTTGTGTTAATTTGGTATTACATCAGTAGTCTGGCTGTGCTAAAGTCTGGTTCGTCCATATCTTTCTGCATCCCTTAGACACTTGGACAGTGTCACGCATTCATCCGCACATAAAAATGTGGTCAATGGCATTTACCGTCCTAAAAAGGAAAAGTTGTGCCGAGCAGCAATCATGCACATGGAAACCTTGTAATTGCTTTTGGGTTTAAAGGCCGGTAATGGCCAATCAGATCCACAGATGGGTTTGTGCTTGATTTTATGGTATTTGACTTTGGCTTTGTTTTGGCTTCCCTGAATTCTGGTATCCTTGACTTTTGGCTTTTCCTCATCATTGTGTCTGATTCTGTGTTCCTGACCCCAGCAAGTACTTTTGACTAGTCTTGGATACGTTAAGTCTGGACATTCTAAGGTCCAGTTATACGTTATCCTTAGACCCTTGTGTGACACAGTTCTGCGTGCTGGATCAACTTATAATCCTGACATTACGACAGGGCCATAGATCCTGCAGAATTGTGTCAGCACTTGTGAGGAAAGCTAGAGGAGAATGATCACCGTATGGATCAATGTGCCCTGGATCAATGTGCTTTTAGCATGCTCCTTACCAGGACGGCTCATTTACAACCTGAGGCTTCTCCGATTATGTCACCGCTGCCTAATGTACCTCCACCTATAGTATATAAGGCACCTACGTTCTCCTTATCTTCTCCCCCTGCATTTTTCTGGTAATATCCAGGAATGTAGGGGATTTCTCAATCAGATTGAGTACCACTTTGAGGCCTCACCTGGTTCATTTCCTTCAGATAGAGCTAAGATTGGGTATCTGAATAACTTTATTACTTATGTGATGCAAATCGATAATAGACTCAGGACCAGGGAAATTGCAAGAAACCGAACTAGACGTTTGACTATGTCACTAGCACCTTGATTCTCCAAACCTATGGTCTCTGGCCTACCGACGCTGTCTGAACCCGAACCTATGCAGTTAGGGGTTACTGGACTGTCTGAGGCAGAGAAACAGTATAGGAGAAAAGAGGTGCTTTGCTTATATTGTGGCAAAAAAGGACACATGAGAGATGCTTGTCCTATACGTTTGGAAAACTTCTGCACCTAAGAAGCTTAAAGGGACAGGTCTTAGGTGTAATGGATATGTCCTCAAGCAATTCCCAAAGCAGATTTCTCCTTGACATTTCTGCCTTTTGCATGTAGAAGAACTTTTCATACAAAGTCCTGGTGTGGCTGGTAACTTTATTGATTTATATTTTGTTAAGAAACGCACTATACCAGTCAAGGAGAGATAATCACCTCTAGCGGTTGAGGCTATTGATGGGAAATCCCTATCTCAACCATTGATTACCCATGAGACCTTGCCTATTTAGATTACGATAGGAGCTTCGCAAAAGGTAGACATTACCTTCCAGATAATCGCTTCCCCTTCTTGTCCCATCGTATTAGGTTTCCCTTGGCTCATCAAGCATAACCCTCATATTGACTGGACTAAAGGGGAAATACTGGAAGACTGTCAGGAAAACTGCATGTTTCACATTACTAAAAAAAGTTGACATTGTTGCTTTACCCGCTGCTACGTCTCTGACCCCCGAAATTCCCGTACAGTATTGGGAGGTTAGGGAGGCTTTTAGAAAAAGCCAGACTGATGTTCTTCCTCCACACAGGTCATATGATTGCTCCATTGATCTCTTTCCCGGGACTATGCCTCCTAAGGGGGCAGTATATTCCCTATCCCCACAAGAAAGTAAGATCATGGATGAGTACATCAAAGAATCGTTAAAAAAAGGCCATATACGTAAATCATCCTTGCCTGCTGGAGCAGGATTCTTTTTTGTTAAACAAGATTACTATAAAGAATGCCTATCCAATTTCCCTTATATCCGAATTGTTAGATAGACTCCAGGGTGCTAAGATCTTTACCAAACTTGACCTTAGGAGTGCATACAATTTGGTGAGGATTAGGGAGGATCACAAATGGAAGATGGCATTTAACACTAGGAGTGGGCACTATGAATACCTTGTCATGCCCTTCAGATTATGCAATGCTCCAGCCATGTTCCAGGATTTTATTAACAATGTACTCGGGGTCTATATCTATTAATTTGTTCTAGTTTACCTGGATGATATCCTTATTTATTCCCAAGACCTCCAGACTCATCATAAACATGTTAAACGCGTATTACAAACATTGCTTGAGAATAGACTTTATTGTAAACTTGAGAAATGCATATTTGATCAGCATGAGGTTCCTTTTTGGGGTATTATATTTCTGCCTCTGGTTTTCAAATGGATCCTCGCAAACGAGAGGCCGTTCTACACTGGCTGTTACCCAGTGGGTTAAAAGCCAGATATTTTCTGTTAATTATTGTCTTCCCCACCCCTTTGTGTTATTATAAGTTGCTGTATGTTGTCTGATATGATTTGACTGTTTGTATTTTTATTGAGTTGTCACAGCAATGTTTATGTAATGATCATATGGGCTAGTCCCAAGTAGAATAAAGTTTTGTATGTTAGTTCCTTTTGGAACTTGTGTCCTGTGTGAATTTGGAGGGATCCCAGTGACAGTCTTCGGACTTCTTGCCCTGGGATAAAGCAAGAGAGCTAGGCCTGAGAGCCGCAAGTGTCTTTTTAAAGACGAGCTGTATATACCAATGCAGGAGGATGTGGATATATGCTTGGAAGAAGGGCTGCAGCGGAAGAGCCAGAGGGGATTATACCTGCCTGGAAGGAAAGCTGCAGAAGGGACGATCCCTGCCTGGAAGCAGGGTTGCAGTGTATGAGGCAATTGGGACGATACCTGCCTGGAAGGAGAGCTGCAGCCTGGTTGGGTGGAAAAGCTCCCCAGGACCCCAGTCAAGCTTTTGCGACTGTGGCTTAAGAATTCCAGGGTCCCTGCAAGCGGCTAGGAAGCAGACTTGGCAGTGGTACTCGGTTGGAGTACAGGAGCTCTGTCACAAAAACATCATGCCATCTGTGAGGAAGCTGAAGCCTGGGTGTCATTGGACCTTCCAACAAGACCATGATCCTAAGCAAAGCTGAAATTCCACCAAGGATTGGTTGCAGAAGAAGTCCTGGAAAATTCTTCAGTGGCTATCACAGCCACCTGACTTGAACCACATAGATTGTCTCTGGTGGGATTTGAAGAAGGCGGCCTCAGCACGCAAACTCAAGAATATTACTGAACTGGTGACAGTTGCTAATGAGCAGTGGGCCAAGTTTCTTTGGGAATGCTGCTAGAAGCCGGTATCTAGCTATGCATCTCGTTTTCAGCAGGTCATAACAGCAAGAAGGTACCGTATATACTCGAGTATAAGACAAGTTTTTCAGCACATTTTTTGTGCTGAAAAACCCCAACTCGTCTTATACTCGAGTCACTGTCTGTATTATGGCAATTTACATTGCCATAATATAGACAGGGGGCTGGCAGCGAGCGCTTACCTCTCCTGCAGCTCCTGTCAGCTCCCTTCTCCTCTGCGCTGGTCCGTTCAGCACCTCTGTCAGCTCCCAGTGTAAGTCTCGCGAGAGCCGCGGAGTCATAGTGTGGCTCTCGCGAGACTTAGTGTGAGCTGACAGAGGAGCTGACCGGACCAGCGCGGAGGAGAAGGGAGCTGACAGGAGCTGCAGGAGAGGTAAGTGCTCCCTGCCAGCCCCCTTCTTCCCCCCCCACTGAACTACCAATGCCACTGGACCACCAGGGAGTGAGAGCCCCCCTCCCTGGCCAGCTAGGAAGCAGGGAGGGGGGACGAAAAAATTAATATATATCAATAATAATAATAAAATAATTAAAATAAATAAATAAAAAAAATAATAATAAAAAAATATTAATGAAACAAAAAAATATTAAAATAATAATTAAAAAATAACCCCCCACCAAGGCTCTGCATCACACTCTGCATCACATGCGCACACACTACATTCATACACACACACTGCATTCATACACACTGCACTCATACACACACACTGCACTCATACACACACACACTGCATTCATACACACACACACTGCATTCATTATATACACACACTGTAAATAAATATTCAATTAATATAATTTTTTTAGGATCAATTTTTATTTAGAAATTTACCAGTAGCTGCTGCATTTCCCACCCTAGTCTTATACTCAAGTCAATAAGTTTTCCCAGTTTTGGGGGGTAAAATTAGGGGCCTCAGCTTATATTTGGGTCGGCTTATACTCTAGTATATACGGTACTCTAATAAACAGTAAAGATGCTTGCCATGGGAGGCTAAGACTAGCTGCCAAGCCAACTGGTCACACACAGAGCAAGCTCCACCAGCAAAACTTTTTCTGACACGAAAGCAACTTTTCACTACGAAAAACTCAGCAATCTTCTAGAAGAATATATTTTGCACATGCATGTACATCATCGTGAAGCGTTTTGGATGCCTGACGAGCAATCCAAAACCAACGCATTTCTGCGGCCTCTCTGTTGGAGTGGGAGAGGCGGTTGATCTCACTGACGGAAAGTGTAAACCCAATAACAGCTCCTGTTCTCCCCCCCGCCAGCTGGGGCTATCCCGGCACCAGCACTCCCCCCCCGCCAGCTGGGGCTATCCCGGCACCAGCACTCCAGCTATATTTACCTAACACGGATGATGCTGTATCCCAGTTCTTGCTCCAGTTGTACAAGAAGAGACCCATTACTCAAGCTAAATGGTGGACGCCAAATCTCCAACCGCACCACAATGCTTAACCCCTTAAGGACCAAACTTCTGGAATAAAATGGAATCATGACATGTCACACACGTCATGTGTCCTTAAGGGGTTAAAGGAAATGACCCTAACACAACTTGAGGCCATCTTCGAGGAATTCTGGCTGAAATTGAGTTGTAGACAGGCAGAAATGGTGGTGAGTAGTGGAAGTGGAAGCCCATTGCACCACTTGCCAATCAGAGCTGAGAACCCTACATTGAGTCCTGCACGGCAGATCGAATCTGCACACATGAGCCAGAAGATCATGAAGAAGAAGCCTCGAACATCCAATGCTCAATTCTGCTCCAGACCACCCTGTGCCCGACCCCGCATACCCAGGCATGTCCCGTACCCTAGGAGGGTCTATAATGCCACCACGGTTTGGGACCCTGATAGCAAGCGTGGGTGTAGGGTGAAACCTACAAATAATCCTGGGTGCATTGAGGGTATAATGTTTTTGTTTTTAATTCCATCCTAATTCTCAAACCTCTCATGTACATCCCAATCAGTAACAACGCTCACATGAGAATACTTTTTGGCCTCAACAAGCTTTTTATTACTACAGTGTATGCTAAATTCTGGCTGGGTTGCTGTTAGCTGAACATAGTTCGGAAGCTTGTTAGATTAAAGTAAGACGTATCTTAGTCTAAACTCCTGTTTCGTCGCTAAACAATATATCTCCAGTACACAGTTAAGACATGCATGCTTAGCCTGAACATGATATAATGTGAAATGTGCAGTAATCACTGAATGCTGACCAACTGATGTTATTTTATGTGTAGGAGTACAAGCATGTGCTGTTGGGGCATTGCAAGCTCTACTGTTTTATTTCCATGCTCAACAAAAAAAATAATAACTTTAAAAAAAAAGGATGCTTGCCATGAAGTGGTTGAATAATTTTGATACTTGCATTTTCAGTTGAATTTGGGGAAACCACTTGAAGCATTCATTGAGTTTTGCTATCTCAATTGCTTTTGCTTGATTTGTTTATTGGAAATAGCTGAAAGTCTGTATTTTGACAATATACCTTTTTTTTTTTCATGGGGGTTGAATAATTTTGATTACAACTGTGTGTGTGTGTGTGTGTGTGTGTGTGTGTGTGTGTGTGTATATATATATGTTATGGAAGGGAAAAACTAATTGCTGGTTAGGCGTCTTTGGTATTTATTTCCTTGTCAGTCAGTTGTATATATTGAACTATGTATTGTGCATTTAGCATATATCATGGTGCAGTAAGATATTCAGATTGACATTGTTATCTTGTTTCAGGAATCATTGATAGACTGGTGCGATGAGAAAGAACTAAACTTAATCCTAACAACAGGAGGAACTGGATTTGCCCCAAGAGATGTTACACCAGAGGTGAGACACCTTTTCTTACTTTTTCTTAATGTAAGAATATCTGCAGATTATTATCACACATTTTGAATTCAAGTTTAAAAAGTAAGACCTATGGAGTCAGTCTAAACGCCAAAACAACTTTAGCTTGATGAATTGGTTTTGGTGCGTACATCATGACCCTGCAGTCTCAGTGCTTACTCAGGGCCGGACTGGGTGTGAAAACCAGCCCTGGAAAAAATTACATACCAGCCCCATAGCATTGCGTAATTATACCGGCACAACGTCATTTTCTTGTTCATAAAAGGTAAAATCATGCGTTTTAAAGCACATCTGAAGAGTGAATTATTTATAGATGAGATATAAAAGCACACAAGGCCTTATACATATAGAGTAAAAAAAAAGTGTAAACATGGAGCAATCATCAAGAGTAGACCATTTATTGCTAGGGTGATTAGACTACATTTAGAACTTTGCCCCACAATAGCTCTTTATGTAGAACCCCCATTGTTCCAAATATCATAGTAGACCATTTTATCCCATGCAATTGTGTCTGCCCGATCAAAATTGTCCAAATAAAGAATAATCAAAGAGCAAGTATAGAAAACACAAATGGTTTCCAAAATTTATTAACTTAACATATATAAAATTACTCAAACACACAAAAGAGTAGTAAATGCAAATACATTTTTAGAGGTAACAAAAAGTGCAAATGTTATACTAGACAGTAATTAAATATTTTAACAGTTATAATAAACTTGCTGTTAATTCTGTAACAGTACAAAATGTGTGAAAACCTTTGGAATTCAATAAAGTTTAAATACCTTGAAACCTATTGCTGACTAGATTTCTAGTCCAATTTTAGAACAGGAAAATTGTACCAGTACCATGGCAAGAAACCCAACAGTTTTCAAAATGTAATGTACAAACATTACTCAAAAAAGTGCTTTAAAATAAGTAAATTAGTTTAACAGTAGATAAATACAGGGCTCATTACCCTTTAGGACAGACCTGTCTAACCTGTGTTATGTAAGCAACATTCCTTGAAGCAAGTTGCTTTTCGAAGCCAAAACATCAATGATGGTTTCATTGCTTAGTCCAATCAAGGCCTCTTTCTCCACGGACATTAGCATAAAGGCCTCCAAATGTGTTTGAGAGAGGGAATTTCTCAGTCTGTATTTAAGTTTTGAAAAAGACCTCTCACATGCTACTTGCAAAGAGGAAAGTGTTAGTGTCAATTTGTATGCATTAAAAAGTGAACTATACGTTAGACTGTATAAGTTGTAACGCAATAATACATTGTAGCAGCAGGCTATACAGCTCTTACAAGTTTTGCACTTTCCACTTTTATCACCAACATTGGAGTATGGCTGTTCCTCAGTTTCAGAGATAAGATGAGAATGGATGGTGTCTTCATCTTGACCTTCATTGTTAACATCAGTGTATTCTTCATCAAGTGACATTTTCAATCTTTGCCACTTTGATGCAAAATCAAGTAGCTCACTTTGTAGTTTATCTTTTGTTGCATTGGAGTCAAATTTAATTACAAGGCTACTCAGCCGTTCTAATGCACTGCTGGGAAGGTCTAGTAAAATATCTTCAAAATTTTGGGGATCTAAACATGCCAAATCTGCAAATAACTGACCATGTGTTGTAAATCGGCTATGCAGACTATTAATGATCTTGTCCAAGGTCACATTGTACACCTCCACCCGGAACTGATCACTTGCTAACAGAATTGGTTCGTCTACTGCAAGCTCACCAGCCATTCTTTTCTTACGTGGTAATCTTCGAGGTGATGGAAAGTCTTCCTCAATCAAAACTTTGCAGTCGGTTGTATCCAACTTGCTGTTTGCCCAGACTGCAAACTTCTTTGCAGCATCTATAATCATTTGGGAATCACGATCATGTGCTTGCAAGTTGTTTACCGTTTCTGTCACCATTCGGTATGCCTGCAACACATCCATACCTTGTGTTTGCAGGTACAAGGATAGTGGAGTGGTATTCCTGAAAACAAATAAGTACAGCTGTGCCGTTAGAAGTGTGTGGAATTTTTTGAGGGATTCTAAGTAAGTTCCAGCCTTGTATCTGATGTCAGCATTAAAATGATGAGAACGTGATATTTCTGCCATGGTCTGGATCAAATCTACATACAAGGCTTGACTTGGATCATTAAACGAACCAAACACCTTTGTAAGTGCTGCATCTTTGGACCACCATCTTGTTTCTCCAATCACAGAAAGAGATCGAAATCTTTCTTCCTGAGACTTTTCACGCCATACATTCATCCGAAGGTAGGATTCACGCATAAATACAGCACAGGAGTTTAACAAGCCGAACAACATTATTGCCTGAACAGATATCTTTGTGACATCCATCATCACCAAATTTAGTACATGTGCATAGCACCACACATGAATCTGGCCAGGTGCTTTATTACTCAGCCATGTGCTGAATCCGTTGTACTGACCCTGCATATTAGAAGCTCCATCTGTTGAGTTCCCAACACAGTTCGTAACATCAATTTCCATGGATTCCAATACATTGCAAACCAGTTCACACAAAGCCTTCCCTGTCGTGGATGTGCAATTTACCACAGCAACCAGACGTTCACGGACCACATCTGTGACATACCGAATTATTATTGAACACTGGTCTGAGACGTTTATATCCTGTGTTGTATCGAGCTGTATTGAGAACATGCCGGCATCTCTGATCTCTTGGGCAATACCTTTTTTTAAAAGTGCTGAAATTACACAGATGATATTGTTGACTGTAGTTTTTGAAATCAATGTAACAAAGCCACCACGCCCTTTGCTACTTGTTGCACTTTGATGTTGCTTTTTACTTTTTTTAATAACTGTATCAAGGTGATTTTTCAGCAAGGGATCAAACTTGCTTAAGAGTAGCAAAATCTCCAGGAAGTTTCCATGGTCCAACTTTTCATTATCCAACGTATATGCTGCTTCAGCTGTTGCCCGATAGCTTAGGCCTCTTTTTCCAATCAGCTTTATGGTTTCAATTATCCTCTCTAGGATGGCACGTTTTCTCTTCACTTCCTCTTTTCTGGCTGTTGTTTGTTTCTCAAAGAAATGACTAGATATGTCCATATTCTTTGACCTCATCAAAAAGGATTCAGAGCTATTATTGTGGAGGTTGCTTCTTTCGTGCTCTTCAATTCTCTGGTACATGTGCTTTTCATCAAAGCAACCATCAATAAAAGCACTGTCGTCTGTCTTTTTGCTGAAAGCTAGACACACCATGCAGAAAAAGGCACCATGTCCATGTGAATAAGTCAACCAGTGACGCTTCTTTCCATCCCTCCTCTGATATAACTTTGTTGAATTAAAAGAAAGGACAACTGGTTGACATGGATGAAACAATAGGAAGGAATTTAAATTTTCAGATTTTGGTCTGATAAACCACATTTTATCATCAACTGTGTCAGACATGCCCTCCTTAAGGCCAACTACTTCTGGAATATCTTCTTTTGCTAAGGATTCTTCATGTTCATCAGTTTCTCCCTCATCAGGAACTCCAATACGGTGGTGAATATCTTCACCTGCATCGGAATCTATATCCAAATGTACAGTGCTTTGCATAGCGCTATGCATTGCTGTGCTACAGCTAGCGCCAATGTCTTCATGTGGAGATACGGGTGGTAAGTCATGCTTTGTTGCCACTATCTTAAACAAGCTACTGACTTTTTGATACTGGTGTGCATCTTTTTCTAACAGTTTTTTTTTTTTTCACGTTCTTTTTCTGCTCCACCTTTCTGTTTTCTTTTACTTTCACCCTTCTTATCCATGGCAATCACTAAAAAAACAAGATATATTTGATTCAGCTGCAAAACACATTATTACACCTGAACCATGGGCAAAACGATCCAGAATCCCAAACTATGGGAGTGGATGGATTAGAATGGTGATTCTAATCAAATTGATTTAAATTGTCCGCTGTGTCATTTGAAAATGATAAAGACTGAAACATGTCCCAATTAAGCCAAATAATAAATTCTGATATATATTCAGAAATAAAAGCTTGCCAGGGCTAAAGCCTGGTATTAAAAATGTTTTATGAACCCATCAGGCACTTTTTAAGTCAATGTACAAAAGCATTATATACTTCAACCAAGTAAGGCTTGACTAAGCAATGCAAGGTAAAAAGCATAAAGCATATAAATTATAGATTAACCATACAGAGAATAACAAATCCACTGAAAAACACATCCTAACCCTGCATTTGAGGTATAGATCAACGCAATACCATATGGCAGACATCAAGCAAAGAATTTAAGCAAGCCTGTAATGGCAGGTATAGATCAACTGAATAACACATGCAAGCCTGCAACGGCAGGTATACATCAACTGAATAACACAAGCAAGCCTGCAACGGCAGGTAGAGATCAACTGAATAACACATGCAAGCCTGCAACGGCAGGTATACATCAACTGAATAACACAAGCAAGCCTGCAACGGCAGGTAGAGATCAACTGAATAACACATGCAAGCCTGCAACGGCAGGTAGAGATCAACTGAATAACACATGAAAGACTGCAACGGCAGGTAGAGATCAACTGAATAACACATGAAAGACTGCAACGGCAGGTAGAGATCAACTGAATAACACATGAAAGACTGCAACGGCAGGTAGAGATCAACTGAATAACACATGAAAGACTGCAACGGCAGGTAGAGATCAACTGAATAATGAAAGACTGCAACGGCAGGTAGAGATCAACAGGAGAATATGTGTGAAACCTGCACTGCAAGTAAAGATAAATAGAATAACATAGGGCTCGACAAATCCCGGGAGCCTTGGCTTCTAAAATTGCTGCTGCTGGCTCCTAAGTTTTTTGATTGTATTTTATAAAACTTTACGGATGTTACATTTCTCTTGCTCCTGATTTGGTCTGGCTCCTCAAGGCTACAGAAGTTTGTCAAGCCCTGGAATAATACATGCAAACCCTGCATTGCAAGTACAACTGGAATGTAGAATTTTCAAGTTGTTGATGATATGCATCATATTGAGCCAAATAAGGTATTGGCACAAGTTGTTCAACATCCTCTTTTCACTTATACAAACATGATCTACGTGTTTAAAATAATACATATAACAGTTTTTCTCACTATATTTCTCTAAATGACGTCTCACCCTGTGATCTGCCTTCTGTGCAGGTCTAAAATCTCAGCCTCAGCAATATTCCAGAGTCCAGGTTGTTTCTGTATCACCTCACTGGTACTGGTACAACAATTAGAAGAAATAAATCACAATGCAGTACTTTACAAATTAAGTAAAATATTTTCAAGGGGACACTTCAGGCACCAACACAACTTCATCTAAATGAAGTTTTTTGGATATCAGGATGCCCCCGGTAGGGATTACCTCTACTTTGCTTCCAGTGCTTGTCTAAACTCCTCCCCTGGCAACATTCGGCTTCAGAATTTTGAGATTCAGGAAGAGCGGAGTTCTGTCAGAAAGCTGAGCGCTCTCAGCCAATCAGTGGTGCCTCCCCCGGCAGCACTCCGCGGTTCCTGAATTTAAAAATTCTGATGGCAGATGCTGCCAGGGGACGAGTAGAGACCAGCGCTGGAGGCAACTTATGGGTTAAACCATTTGAGAACAGTTTAACCTCTTGAGGTAAGAGTGCCTCTGAGGGCCTCCTTCTGCACCAAAACAATGAACTTTTATATAATAGGTTAATAACAGTCTGCCAGCCACTGGCATGTCAAAATCCAGCTAATAAATGACCGTCTAAAATCCACATGCAAGGCAAAATTTAGTTAATAAAAAAAACAGTCTAACAGCCACAGACGTGGCAAAGTCCAGTTAAAGGGACACTATAGGCACCAAGACCACTTAATCTCAATGAAGTGGCCTGGGTGCAATGTCCCTCAGGTTTTAACCCTTCACATGTAAACATAGCAGTTTCAGAGAAACTGCTACGTTTACATTTGCGGTTAATCCAGCCTCTAGTGGCTGTCTTCCGGACAGACACTAGAGGCGCATCTGCAACGCTGGAGCCACATTTCGCCTCCATCGCGCAGAGCGTCCATAGGAAAGCATTAAGAAATGCTTTCCTATGGACACTTTGAATGCGTGCGCGGCCATGCGCATTCGGCTCCTGCGACGTCAGACGGGGGAGCTGACGTCAGACAGGGAGGAGAGGTCACCAGCGCCAAGGGAGCCTGGCGCTGGATTAAGGTAAGTAAAAACCGCTTTGTTTTCCTGACACTATAGTGATCCTTTAAGAGTTTAAGGGGTTATTTTGGCCTGGAGAAGCCAAATGGTTATACACCTATGCTCTAAACCAGGAGTAGACATCCTTTGCCACTCCAGATGTTGTGGACTACACCTCCCATGATGCTTTGCAAGCCTTAATGGAGATGTAGTCAAAAAACAAAGGGAGTGTCGAAGGTTACCTACCCCTGCACTAAACCAAAAATATATAATACAGTTCCTACCCCATAAATATAATATTTAATGCTATAATATTTAATGCTCTCATCCAACCCCCTTCCCTCCACAGTTCCTAATAAATATATTACAAATATAATTCCCTCAGCCCTGTAGCCCCCTCTATTTACATTTCCTTCTACACACACATATATATATATATATAATATTCATTGGGCCACAAATATAAATGTCACGAATATAATCATTGCCTCATCTCAAATTCCCTAGTTAGATCTTTCCCGTCCCCCCTATCTAATACATTAATGACCCCCTCCCCCAATACATTACATACCCCCTCCCCCCAATACATTACATACCCCCCTCCCCCCAATACATTACATACCCCCTCCCCCAATACATTACATACCCCCTCCCCCAATACATTACATACCCCCCTCCCCCAATACATTACATACCCCCTCCCCGCAATACATTACATACCCCCTCCCCGCAATACATTACATACCCCCTCCCCGCAATACATTACATACCCCCTCCCCGCAATACATTATTGACCTACTTCCCCTACCCAATACATAAATGACCCCCTCCCCCATACATTAATGACCCCCCAACCCCCATACATTAATTACCCCCTCCCCCATACATTAATGACCCCCTCTCCTCTCCAATACATTAATGACCCCCCTCTCCTCTCCAATACATTAATGACCCCCCTCTGCTCCCCCATACATTAATGACCCCCCTCTCCTCTCCAATACATTAATGACCCCCTCCCCCCTCCCCATACATTAATGACCCCCCCATACATTAATGACCCCCCCTCCCCTCCCCCATACATTAATGACCCCCCTCCCCTCCCCCATACATTAATGACCCCCCCTCCCCTCTCCCATACATTAATGACCCCCCCTCTCCTCTCCCATACATTAATGAGTGACCCCCCTCTCCAATACATTAATGACCCCCCCTCCCCTCCCCCATACATTAATGACCCCACCTCCCCTCCCCCATACATTAATGACCCCCCCTCCCCCATACATTAATGATCCCCTCCCCCATACATTAATGACCCCCCTCCCCAATACATTAATAACCCCCCCTCCCCATACATTAATGACTCCCCTCCCCAATACATTAATAACCCCCCTCCCCCATACATTAATAACCCCCCTCCCCATACATTAATGACCCCCCCTCTCCTCTCCAATACATTAATGACCCCCCCCTCTCCTCTCTAATTCATTAATGACCCCCCCCTCCCCTCTCCAATACATTAATGACCCCCCCTCCCCTCCCCCCTCTCCAATACATTAATGACCCCCCTCCCCTCCCCCATACATTAATGACCCCCCTCCCCTCCCCCATACATTAATGACCCCCCCTCCCCTCTCCCATACATTAATGAGTGACCCCCCTCTCCAATACATTAATGACCCCCCCTCCCCTCCCCCATACATTAATGACCCCCCCTCCCCTCCCCCATACATTAATGACCTCCCCTCCCCTCTCCCATACATTAATGACTGACCCCCCCTCCCCTCCCCATACATTAATGACCTCCCCTCCCCTCTCCCATACATTAATGACTGACCCCCCTCCCCTCCCCCCTCTCCAATACATTAATGACCCCCCTCCCCTCTCCCATACATTATTGAGTGACCCCCCCCTCCCCTCCCCAATACATTAATGACCCCCCCTCCCCTCTCCCATACATTAATGAGTGACCCCCCTCCCCCCCTCTCCAATACATCAATGACCCCCCCTCTCCAATACATTAATGTCCCCCCTCCTCAATACATAATACAATAGGTCCCCCAAGCCCCTTTATTCTTACCTTTACTTTCCACGTTACCGTTCCACTTCAAACAGCTCAGGGAAGAAAGACCGCGAGGCAGGACAGTTTCTGTAGAGCCGCCGCCGCGCAGCCGCCGGATGTGACGTCATGTCGTAATTTGACGCTCACATCCGGTGGCTGACAGGAAGTATGGCAAAGTAAGCAGCAGCGGCCGCCGGCTCAGTTGTGGCCGCGTGGTTGTGGCTGCGGGCGTGGGCGCGCAGCCGCGCGCTCAGTTGTGGCTGCGGCCGCGGCCGCGTGGTTGTGGCTGCGACCGTGCAGCCGTGCGGCCGCATATGATATCAGAATTTTTTTTTTTACAGGTCTTAAGGCAGCCACATGTCAAAGCGGCCCCAGGGCTGGCGGCCTACCGGGAAATTTCCCGGTATCCCGGTAGGCCAGTCCGGCCCTGTTGCTTACTTATCTGCTATTTAGGGGTTACATAGTTATACAGGCTGACAAAAAGACTTGTGTTCATCAAGTTCAGCCTTTATGACTAAATCTCTTTGTGTGTGCAGCCATAGCTCCACCTTCCCTATCTGTCAATCACACAACCTCACTGCACTTTTCCTTAAAAGATATCCATTTCAACTATTGTTTAAACTATCTGATGGTCAGCATCAGCAAATGGTTCCCTACTCAGCTGTGAAGCATCAAATAAAGCCTCAAATGGCTATATAAAGCATGCCCTCTGTCAGCAGCCTACTGTGTGAGATGTGACTACAATCCTTTTCTTTATTTCTTTTATAGCAAGTATAAAGAATATGTCCAAGTGTACTCATAAACTCTTATTTTTGATTTATTACATATAACTAGGGTAATCCAAACATGGATTTTTGCTTAATGTGCCTAGAGGGGCATCCGCTTCACCACACAAACATGGCCCAATGAAGACTGAAAATTATCATCCAGGGTTGCTGTATCTCTCATGCAGAGGGATTCTGCCAGCATTTCAAATCTGGACTGCCCTTATTTTTGGGACCAACCTGATATACATCTGGCTAAGACCTGAGCTGGGACCACTGTTGGGCTGATTAGTTTAAGTACAGTTGATTAAATATCATTGTAGGACCATAAAGAACCGTTAGGGCTTAACCTACAACCCATGCTGTGGAAAATCAAAATATTTTTTTTGTGTGAGCTCCACTTTCTTGGAATTGTATCAACATTTTAAAACTCCCTTTAAAGTGACACTGTAGGCACCCAGACTACTTTATCCTATTGCAAGTGTAATTATTGCAGTTTTTATAAACTGCAATAAAAACTTTGCAGGATTAAGTCCTCCTCTAGTGGCTGTCTACCAAACACACACTAGAGGGACTTCAGGCTGGTGGTCTAAACAACGCTGGACGTCCTCACGCATTGCCGGAATCCCTATAGGAAAGCATTCAATAATGCTTTCCTACGGGGAGGTCTAATGAGGGCACGGCCATTGCCGGCGGCAGGGGAGGTGCGTGGGCGGAGTCTGACTCAGCGCAGAGAGGGACATTGGCGCTGAATTCAGGTAAGTGTCTGAAGTGGTTTTAACCCCTTCAGCGACGTGGAATGGGGGGCGTGATGGAGGAGGGCACTCCAGTATTCTACAGTGCCAGGAAAACAGGTTTGTTTGTTTTCCTGGCACTGGAAAATCCCTTTAACAAAGCAAAAACTATGCAAGCAACAGTAAGCCTCAAAACATCTTCAGCTTAAAGGAACACTATAGGCATCAAAACAATTTTAGCTTAATAAAGCAATTTTGGTGTATATATCATATATAGATCATGCTCCTAAAGTCTTACTTAATTCTCTGCCATTTTGGCACTTTTGTTTCTGGTTATGCAGTCCTAGCCACACCTCTCCTGGCTGCGACTTACATGCCTGCATCTAAAAAAATGGTTTATTTTTCAATCAGATGTTTGCTTTTTAAGTTTTTGTTTTGTGCTCTGTACATTGGACTTTAGTAATACATAAGAGGCTCCTGAAGGGTTTAGTAATCTATTAACAGAGCAGGGGATAAGACATTCTAAATTAAAGGGACACTCCCGGCACCCAGACCACTTCTGCCCATTGTAGTGGTCTGGGTGCCAACTCCCATCACCTTTAACCCTGCAAGTGTAATTATTGCAGTTTTCATAAACTGCAATATTTACCTTATTGTTGTTTTTATAAACGTATTGCAGTTTTTATAAACTGCAATATTTACCTTGCAGGGTTAAGTCCTCTTCAAGTGGCTGTCTATTAGACAGCCACTAGAGCGACTTCAAGCATCTTAAAACACAAAAAATTCTCTGCTATGCTTTAAGTTCAGCTGCTTTGACCTTAAAGGATCACTATGGGGTCATGAGCACAAACATGTATTCCTGACCCTATAGTGTTAAAACCACCATCTGGGCCCCTCATGCCTCCATAAATATAGCAACATCTTACTGTATTCAAGCCAGAATCTGTATATCTGCATGTTGTTTGCCTCAAAAAAAAAAAAAAAAAACAAGTAGTCTGCTGACATCAGCAGAAGTGGTAGCCTGATCCAGTCACAGTGCTTCCCCATAGAATTTTCTGAGACTGACAAAGAGGCAGATCAGGCGCAGAGCCAGCATGATTCAAACACAGGCCTGGCCAATCAGCATCTCCTCATAGAGAGGAATTGAATCAATGAATCTCTATGAGGAAAGTTCAGTGTCTGCATGCAGAGGGAGGAGACGCTGAATGTTTGGATGCATTTAAGCAGCCATGACCCAGGAAGGATCTCTAACAGCCATCTAAGGAGTGGCCAGTGAAGTTATCATTCTACTCACCAGAACAAATTGTAATAAGCTGTAGTTGTTCTGGTGACTATAGTGTCCCTTTAAATTTAAAAAGAAAGAAAATCACTTTGAATTCACTTTAAATTCTCACTTTAGTGAATAACCCTGGCAAATTTTCTTTAAACTGAACTCTTTCTCCCCTCCTTAAATATTCCTACTCCATCTATCTCCCTGCATGTTAATGGGACACCTATTACCCCAACCTTGCAAGCTCGCTGCCTTGAATTTACTTAAGACTCTGGTCTTACCTTTTCTACTCACAATCAGTCTGTCCCCAAATCCTGCACCTTACACCTTAAATATATTGTCCGCATTCATTTTTTAAAAACTCAATATGCAGCTAAAGTACATGTTCATGCACACATCATATCCGATATTAGAACTCACTACTTATCGGCCTTCCAAATACTTGCATTTCTCCTCTTTAGTCTGTAATGAATGCTAGCCTACAAAGCCTCAATTACTTCACTCATTAAATTTCCTCTTTACTCAACAAATACACCCAATCTTGTTCCCTTCGCTACTACTCTCGTCTGCAGGAGTTTTTTAAGGGTTGACCCATTCCTTTAGAAATCCCAATCTTTTGTCATCAGACTCTTACCTAGGTCCAGTTCAGAAGTCACTGAAAGCACACTTCCTAGGAAATGTACCATTTTCCTGGATAACACTTCTTAATACAGTTGCCCTCATCAGTTCCCTTGCCTCCGTAGCCCAGCTCACTCAATTATTTGTTGTAAAACATCCCTTTTCGAAAATTTGAAAGTGCTTTAGAATATGACGATACTGTATACATAAAATAATAATAGTAATTAGGATAAACTCTCAGTTGATTCTGTTTTGTCATCATGCTCAAATTTAGCTAGAAATCATTATTCTATTTAAATAAAAATATTACTGCTGTATAGATTTAAAAATGGTCCGCAGCGTGTATATACTACTTGTAAAGTGTTATAGAGTGGTGTAAGAATTTTAACTGATTGGTAACCCTATATGAAGTTTTAAACTGTGTTGTTTTTATGTATACGTGTCATAATGCACAGTCTTTCACGCAAGTAAATGGAACCCTCGGCACTCCACATATTCTGTACTACAATTTCTCTGATGCATTGCCAGCATTATTGATGTAAGAGCATTATGAGAGATGTAGTCCACAACAGCTGGAGTACCAAAGGCTGCCTGCCTCTGTTTTGAAGGCCACTTCAAGGACCTTAAAGACAAACACGTATTTATGACCGTTAAAAAACCATGCTAGCTTGCCTCTCCGCCTTCTCGCTCTTAAATAAGCATAAACCTTACTTTATTTCAGCGCCACACGGGTGTGCCAAGTTGGCCCTGCCTACTTAGCTGAGATCGTCAAAATTGACTATCTCAGCCAATGTAATGCTTTCCTATCGGATAAGGAAATTACCTTGCAGGGTTAAGTCCTCCTCTGGTGGCTGTCTAGCAGACAGCTGCTAGAAGGACTTCCGGGTCATCTAAATGAAGCTGAACATCCTCACGCTCTGCATGAGGACCTCCAGCTTTGCCGTAATCCCATAGGAAAGCATTGAATAATGGGAAGCATTGAATAATGGGGAGATCCTAATGCTAGCGCGGCCGCATTAGTTCTCCCCCTGTCGGCGGTTATTAACCTTAACAGAAGGGGAAACTATAGTGCCAGGCAAACGAGTTTGTTTTCCTGGCACTATAATTTTCATTCAAACTGCATTAAATGGACACGATAGACAGCCAGACCACTTTATCGCAATGATGTGGTCTGGGTGTAGTGAACTGTCTTCTTAACCCCGCATTGTTTTTGGAAAACTGCAATGCTTACATTGTAGGGTTAAAACAGTCACCTCCAGACAGTCACTAGTGGCACTTTCTGCATTTTCATGGAGCGTGCATTAGGTTCCCATATCGGCATGAAGTTGCAGAAGAAGGAGCCCGATCCAGCTCTGAGGTACCTCGGTAAGTGAAAGAAAGGGTTTGTGGGGGGCACGTAGGCAGGGGTGAATTATAGTGTTAAGAATACAGTTTTGTATTCCTAAAACTGCTGCATTAGAAATGCAAATCTATCATTAGTTCTATTAAGCCCCTCTTCCACTTTTCCATAAAAATATATTTTTAAAGCTTTTTATATACCTTTGTCCAGCTCCGGACTTCCTCAGCACTGATGGCCTTGAGCAAATATCATCGAGCAGAAGTGACGCCCTCTGGCAATGGTCCAATACAATGCTCCTCATAGGGAACTGGTGCACGGGCGCTTCCAATGCTTCGCATTGGAAATGATTGAATCCAATGCTTTCCTATGAGTTGCAACTAGTCGGTGCTTGATGCAGCAGGTGCTGGTGTCTCTCTCCCTGCTCTGGTGTGGAATACCAACATGTCATTACATTACGGAGGGACTTCCCACCCATACGCTGTTTTCAGAAACACTCAAGGTGTGATTTTCATCTCAGAGATCCACACAAATCTCCTCCACTCTAGGTTGGTCTGTTGCCAAGTGCAGTGCAGTGCTTGAGGCAGGGACACTTGTATTCATAAGCCATGTAGTAAATAAGAGGGCATAGAGAGCTTGCGGGATCTAAAGGAGGGGAGGGAAACAGTACCTTTAAAGCAAACATTTTTATTACACTATACCAGAAAAGGAAAAGGTCCACAGAGAGCTGACCTGTGAGTAAGGGGGTGGGAAGAGCTATCTTGCTTTTATAGCAATCTGTTGTTGGAGGGGAGGGAAGACCCAGTACAATTCAAAAGAGAATGGGAAAAAATATTGAATACGTTGTTCTGCAGTGGCCAGTGGGCTAAAATTATAATCCTTCATCAAAAATATCAAAATATCAGGTGGTGAATTATAAGCTCATATCTCAGTGGTACCATATGCTGAAGTATCAGGATCACTGAGACACATGTGGTGGGATTTTGCTCCATTTCTTGCTCCATGCCATGTCCCTTCTTTTTTCCCTCTATAAACAGTCCATCATACGTCATCTTTTGAATTCCGCAAAGTCAACTGTGTTAGTCCTCTGAAGAACACGGAATGTTCCGTCCAAATAGAGTTGGCTGGATAGAATAGAGGAGATAAAGGCCGCGAGGGGCCCCATAGCTCACCTTTGTGGATGCTTATATGTCCTGACAAGCAGGGGGAAAGTAGGGTGGGGAAGGGGGGCATTTTTTCCTTCTACTCTTCCTTTCACTCCTCATTTACAGACATTTGGGTTATAAGTATGATGATGGCGTTTTCTGTATGGCAAGTAACTACAGTGGTTTAAACTTTGTTTTTTAGATATAGCTATTGCTATTGTAGAGCTCTCTTGTTATATCTGCCTGGAGGTGTTTGTTGATATTCGTAGACAGCTAGGTACAAATTAGTCCTCATTTTATGCCAAATAGTACTATGCTGCAATAGCCTCAGACCAGGAATCTCTGCACCTACCACAATAGGCACAATTGTACACTTTCACATTGGTTTTAAACCTTTATCTCTCATTATTTGTTGATAATGTGCAGTGAATTGTGAACTGTGTATACTTACTACACTTGTCTTGTTTACATTATTGCTGATGTCTTTCTAAGGAAAAATTATGTTGCGTAAATAAAGATTTACAAAAAAAGTATAAGCTCAGATTATATAGGTATCTTACCACCTAGCATTACATAACATTATACAGAATCTGCATACATCTTGGACATTTGTCAAAAGTTACTTATTACCAGACAGACGTGACATTTAACTTGGCATTGATGAGAAGGAAGTTATGAAATGAGGGTCAGCTTGAATGAGTTGCGGTTTTGTTTAGGTTTGTTCCCCAAAATATTTACTGAACATTTACTGGGAAATATCTATTACAAGGTTATTTGCTCAAAAAAGTTAGTAATAAGATATATTTTAATACTGTCCTTATTTAAATTCGTATTTAAGCATCTTTGAACCTCAAGTATTTAAGCATCTTTGAACCTCAGAAAATGAATGCCAAGTACAAAAATGCAGGTTGGTTATATGAGTTTATCCTATCAGCGCCTGTCATGCAGGTGGTGATTAGAGTAAGATTTATATTTGATCATCCAGGAGACTAACATTTTGAGAAGTGCAGTGGCAATGTTATGTTATGGAGAGCTATTGTGAGTTTTTACATGGTAAGATATAGTATACTTTTGAGCAGGGGAGTGCATTACAAATTTCCAGTTCCTGGCAGTAGAATGGCAGACAGTAGCAAATATTCAAAATATATGTTTGTGCTGAACAGGTTAATTTTACAGGAGCATAGTTTCCTTTAAGAATGATTGAACTAGGGTTTAAGTTGGTATGTAGAGAGATACATATTTTATATAAGCAGTTTCATCACACATGAAAGAAAATGTCCTTGAATCACTGGTTAGGCGGAGGAACATGCATCATTCTCATGGGATATAGGTACCTCTTAGACAACACTGTGAAGCTGTCTGCATGAGCTGCTGTACATACTGTGGATTTATTAATATTCTCTACCACAGTTATAGAAAACATGTGAGGGTGGGGAGTGAATGCAAAGAGGTGAGTGTTCTAATTATTTCCGATTATTTATTTTTATTAGTTTTATAATCTTTGTCATGCACATTGTCATGCACAGCAGTTCATGCAGATAATAAGAGGTGTAAGCGATAAAACGATGGCTTATTGGTGAGCAGATTTTGCATGACATTTTTTGATATAATTAAAATAAAAGTAAAGAATAATATAAGATCAAAACAAACTAGCTACATATGCTCTGTTTTACTAATTGTGTGTAAATAAGCACAGTAATTGATGTCATTCACATCTGTATGATATTTTAGACACACTATAGGGAAGACAAATCCGATATGTCCGCATGCACCTCCCATGCCTCACCCTTCTGTCAGTCCCTACTGGCTTCCTTTAAGATATAGGGCTCAATTTAAAATTCTGGTTCTTGCTTTCAAATCTCTACATAATGCTGCTCCCACCTATCTATCCTCCCTAATACACAAGTATGTCCCGTCTAGGCCCTTACGCTCTGCTGAAGACTTACGTCTATCTTCTGTTCGTACTCCGACCTCTGATGCTCGGCTTCAAGACTTCTCGAGGGCTGCACCGTTCCTGTGGAACCCGCTTCCCTCCTCCGGTAGATGCTCACCCAGTCTCCACTCCTTCAAAAAATCATTAAAAAAACTTTTTCATAAAAGCGTATCAATTAAACTGTTAATAGCTCCCAACTCGCTTGCAACTGTCATTAGTATAGTACAATCCTTACCTTTTGTCACTTTGCCCTATTCCCTCTAGCATATAAGTTCATTGAGCAGGGCCCTCAATGAACTTATATATGCTGTGTGTCCAACTTGTCTGCTTTACAACTACATGTCTGTTCGTCGACCCATTGTAAAGCTCTGCAGAATTTGTTGGCGCTAAATAAATAATAACATAACATAATGAAACAGTAGGGGGGTGAAACTGGGCGATTCCCGACCTGTGCCTGCTGGCCTGGAGCCCTGTTTCACCCCCACTCCTCCCCCCTCTGGACCGGCAGGGTTTATCCCGTTCCCCACTGGTGTCTAGCTATAACTTTCCTGCCAAGCTCTGCAATTTTCTGACAACTCACAGACAAACTACAACACTAAGGCCAGGCATCTAAAATTGCCGCCCCGCCAGATACGGCACCCATCAGCCATCTCTGCTCATGGAAAGGCTGCTTGAAAACTTTTATCACATTTGCAACCAGTTCTGGGCGAGGATCGGCAGAGCATGGCTTACATCTCATCCTGTTGCAAGTGCTGTGATGCCCCAGAGCCGCTTCGCTGACCGCCAACGATTGCATAGGCATCCACCACATGTCTCCCGAGCAGCACAACAGAAGTGATGGATCAAAAGACCGCCGCAGCTAAGACTGGAGTTAGCCTGCCAACTGCACCCTAGAGCCTGCTCCCGCTTGCCTCGACAGAGGAGGACCAAGCATTTGCATCCCCAACATGCCTGACACGATCCGGAGGCCTCCATATCAGGCGACCGAGTGTGCAGGTGCGCACCAATGCAGACCCTAGCTCCAGGTGACAACCGGGATCCTCCTCTGGAAAAGCATACCGCAAACTCTCTAGGGTGGAACCATATAGATTTGACGGGTTGTGAATGAGCCCCTTTCGTCCATAAGCATAGGCTAGAGAGCATGTTGGCTTCACCTGTAGCCTGGCTAATTTTGGGTGCTATTATTAACACAATGTTTGCCATGATCAAGTTTTCTCCTGCCACACTTGAATTAAATTACCCAGTGGTACTTACCCAGTTCTTTACAGCACTACAGTTTATATAGCCTCAATATCCTACAATCCACATTGCTTACACTGTAGTTCTGCCCTCTCATGTGGTTTCTCTCTTTTTACTATAAAAAGTGCTGTTTATCTAACATGTGTATTGATATTTAATTTTTTTTTTATTCTTTATTTATTCCAAGGTAAAACATTACAGTGAAAGCACAATATATCGAAACATTGTAAGATGTTGTAACATTTTGTATGACATGTCCCCATTACATCTTTAAGAACAGTAGAATGACACTCCTTGCAAACTTTTACTACACCAACGTATCTTGGAGTGAGAATAACATACAGTATAACGTGGACACACTGTCCTCCCTGGTATATTTTAAATTTATAACATAAAAGGAAAATCAGAAAAGACGTGAAAAAAACATAAATTATTTCTTTAGTCGAGAGGACATGCCCTATCCTTTCTCATGCTTTTATGTGCGGATCCCAAAAATCTGCATCTTAATCACTTAAAAATTGCTATCCGTTTGTTCCTGTGCGCACAGGTCCATGTCCTCACGAAATGTATGTTAGTTACACATTGACTGGTTTTATTTCAACAATTGCGATTAGTTCTCACGGGAAAAAAGAAGATAGGAGAAAAAAGGTAAGAGGGGTAAGTAGGAATTCAGAAAATGGGAATATTAGGGAAGGGTGGAGGAGGGAGGTGCAGGGAAAGCCAGGCTAACCCATATCCAATTTATCTAATCCCATCCAGGGAAGTATCTTTTGTGTGTACTTGTTAGGTCATCCATCAGATAATTATCTTTAATCTTCCGAATTACCACAGTAATTTCCGGAGCCTCGCTCCGCAGCCACACCTGTGCCAATGCTCTCCTAGCGGCTACGTTCACCTTATGCAACAGGGTCTGTTCCGCTTTTGTCCAGTTCTCCATAGATCTAGCCAGCAAGAACACCCATGGGTCCAGCTTAACTTCTCTCTCAAATATGTCTCGTAGCAACTGCGCAATCTGCCGCCAAAAGACTTGTGCTATTGGGCATTCCCACCACATGTGAACGTAAGTGCCCTTGAGGCCGCACCCCAGCCAGCACAGGTCCGTAGTAGTTTGGTTCATACGGCTTAACTTAACCGGGGTAACATACCATCGAAACAGTGTCTTGTATGCTTGTTCCTGCAGTGAGACACACATAGAGGACTGCGCGGCCGCCTCCCACATTTCCTGCCACTCCACTCCCTCTAGTGTCTCCCCCAAGTCTGCCTCCCATTGGTCTATATATGTAATTCCTTCGCGCACATTCTTTCAAAGAATGTCATCTGTGCTTCTACGACTTTTTTAACCTGAGTGTGTTGGGCATAAGCTCTAATCTGGAGGTATCTAAAAAAAAAATCAAAGGTTCGCAAAGGTGTTTTGTTGTGCAAATCCTCAAACATCACTAACGACCCCCCCTCATACAACTGGTGTAATCTCTGCAGCCCCGCACGTTCTATGCCTCTAAAATCCCGGGCCGTCATTCTGGTAGGAATGCCTTGTTCCTCAAGAGAGGGGTCATCGGAGAGGGGGAGGACGCCAGGCCATATATAGGAGCGGCCGCGTCCCACATCCTCAGGGAATTGAGAATCGCAGGACGGGGCACTGTGATGTTTGGTCTGTGCTCTCTAGGGGTCCACATATAGAACTGAGGCATATTCAATCCCATAAGGGACGCTTCCAGGTCTACCCATCTCCTTTCTTCCGGTGGAGAGTGCCACATTGCCACCTGGGCCAGTTGGGCTGCCTCATAATAAAAATGTAAGTGTGGAAGGCCCAGGCCGCCCCTGTCCCTAGCTCGGTAAAGGATGTTGCGTGAGACCCTATAAATTTGCCAAATAAATGTGCCTATTGTTTGTTGAAGTGGCCCCAAGTCAGACCTGGTTACTTTAATCGGGAGTGCCTGAAACAAGAACAATATTCTGGGGGGTACATTCATTTTAACAGAATGGATCCTCCCTATCCAAGAAATCGCCTTATCAGTCCAATTCTCCATATCCGCTTTCAACGTCCTAATCAGAAGGGTGTAATTCTGTTGAAACAATTTAGACGGGTCTGCCGTTAATCGGATGCCTAAATATTTTATGTAATCTCTTGCTATTCGTAGGCTATATTTCATCCCTATGTAAGCGACGTCCGTCTCCGGCATACCTATAGGTAGTACGCTAGACTTGTCCATATTTACCTTGTATCCGGCCAACTCCCCAAAGTCCTTCAGGACATTTGTTAATGCCGCCATAGAGTCTCTCGGTTCAGTCAGAGTCAATAATGCGTCATCTGCAAATGCCGATACCACATATCTTTGCCCTCCGACATCTACTCTTTTAAATATCCTCCTCCCAAAATCAGGATGCAAAACACCCCCCTGCCAGCCATCCCCTCGAGGAGCTGGCCCCAAAACGGAATAGAATACCCTTCTGACCTCACTCGCCCGCCGTGTACCAATCTCGGGGGAGGGGATGCACCGTCGCCATCGCTGCATCTGGAACCGTGATTCCTCCAGTTTCTTGCACCCCTAGCTCGTGTAGAAATGACACTGGGTCGCCGCCCGGGTGTAGGATCCTAGAACGACCATCCTTAAAAGCCATCATCCGAAACGGATATCCCCACGCATATTTAATGGAATGCCGCTGGAGCAATTTCGTTATAGGCCGCCATTCCCGTCGCTACCTCAGGGTGTCCGGCGTCAGGTCTTGATACAAGGCCAGTTCAGCTCCTTGATACTTAATTTGTCCCTCTCTCCCGTGTCTCATCAAAGCTTCTTTTGTTTGAAAAAATTTAAACTTGATGATGACATCTCTGGGCCTGTTATCATTTGCCCGGCGGGCTCGCAGTGCGCGGTGCGCTCTCTCAATATGCCAGTGGTTTTCAGGTATATTTGGCAGGAGCGGTTTAAATATGGAGGAGACCACCTCAATCAGGGAGCCTTCCCCCTCCTGTTCTGGCAGACCCCGCAGCCTAATATTATTCCTTCGCGAGCGGTTGCCCAGGTCGTCTAACGCAGATTCAGCCGCCACCAACCTAGACGTTAACAGGTTAATTTGAGCAGCGGCCGCGTTGTGGGCTTCCACTGTGGACTCCACACGCTGTTCTAGGACTGCAGTTCTGGTCCCCAGCGCATGAATCTCGGCGGTATTCCTGGCTATTTCCGTTGCCAGGTAGGACCTTACCTCTGCTAAGGTTGCCAGTATCTGTTTAGTATCTGGCTCTTGGGGTCCAGGTGTCACGCTGGAGCCAGGGCTGGACGGAGATCGAGGCCCTCCAGTGCTCTCCCGTCCGCCATCTTGGGTGGCATTCCTCATAACGCAGGAGGCCGCGAAGAAATCCGATACCGTAGCACGCTGCTCAGTGTGTTTTTTTGTTTGCTTTTTCGGGGCCCGTTTGTCCATCTCAGGTTTCCCCGCAGGTAGCTGCCGATAGACTTACGGTCCTATTGCCTTAATCCACTGTTGGTCCGGCGATCCCGGCGGAGCTTCACTCGGACACGTCCAGCTCGCTCCAACCGCAGACCACGCCCCTGATATTTAATTTTGATGTAAAATACAGAATTGTGTTTATTTGTAGTGTTGACGTTGAATGCAGGAGTGTATTTGTGTGTGGTGTTGGCTTTTGAATGTTGAGATATATGCACAAATATCCTGCAACATACAAACTGTGATACCTGTACACACACCAATATACACTGAAACAATTGCAGATTTCGACATACAGACGCATAACCTGACACACATGCAGACATACAGATACAAACACTGACATACATGCAGACACACAGATACAAACACTGTCACACATGCAGTTACTCACACACAAACTGACAACATACAGATACAAACACACAATATGACAACATACTGACACACAGACACATATACTGACAGACATACTAACACAGAAAACATACACTGACAGACATACTAACACACAGAGACATACACTGACAGACATACTGGCATACACTGACAGACATACTAGCCCACAGACAAATACACTGACAGACATACTAGCCCACAGACACATACATGGACAGACATATTGACACACACACACACACACTTACATAGATATATTGAAACAAAGTTGAACTTTTAAACCCACCCCCCAGTTTCCTACCTTGGAAGGTTGTTTCCTACCACACGGGTGGCTGCTGCTGCTGGGAGTTGGGGTTTGTCTCTCTCCTCCCAGCCCCCCTCCTTTTTCTCCCTCACGACTCCTTTTCTCCTTTGTGGGAGGAATGGACTCGCAGCCATCACTTCCTTCCAGAATGCCGGAAAGCAAGGGGCTCGGTCGCGCGCTGTGGCCCTTGAACAGTGCGACTGAGCCCTTGCTTACAAATGCCCGCTGGCTGGCCCTTAGTGCATGGGCCACCTAGTGGGCCTCCTTAGAGATAAATTAAAAGTGGAGGGAAGCAGGGCCCAAGTGGTAGCTGCTTTGGGGCCCCCAGGAGTAACTGGGCCCGGGGCAACTGCCCCATTTGCCCCGCGTCAAAGTCGGCTCTGTGTATATGCTTACTCTAGTGAAATGTTTTTTAAGTTCTCATGCCTGTCAAGCTATGCACTGCAAAAATAAAGAATTAAAAAGAAATTAAAAATCCTCTGCATACTTTGGAATCTAAAAAGTTATGTTAATAATTGTTACATTTCTATGAATGTTCTGTAACAGGTTTGACATAATTAGTTCTCTTGTTCTAGACATAAACCAGCAATGTTACGTTTGAGCTTTTCATAAAGATAGATTTATTTTTTTAATTTTGTTGGAATGTCCACAAAGTCAACAAATGTACATGAGACAATGTAGGGGTTACTATGTCTTTATAAAATATTTTACCAGATGGATACATTGAGATTTCTTTTGTTTTCAAGTATGTCCTGGGCGCACAAAACATTGCATTGTTACAATAGGATACAATATTACAAAAAATGCAATATACAAACAATATATATATATACAGTGCAACCTCGTAACTCGCACTTAATCCACTCCAGAAGGCTGTTCGAGTTCCTATTTGTTCGAGATCCAAATTAACATTTCCAATAGGAATTAATGTAAATTTGTTTAATCCGTTCCAGACTCTGTACACGGTGATTAGCCATAGATTGGGTCTAGAGGCGATTAATTATTTCATGGAACAAGATACGAAATTACCAGCTGATTTGAGGGACTTTGTTTTTTCCTCTGTTCAATTTATTTTACATCACAATTATTTTTTCTTTAATGGTGATTGTTTTTTGCAAACCACGGGGACTACCATGGGAACCAAGTTCGCCCCCAGCTATGCCAACATCTACATGAGGAGGTGGGAGGAGTTATTTGTGTGGTCAGGGCATGACTGGAGGGTGAACTTGGTCCTATGGCGGCGTTACATTGATGATGATATTATTTGGAAGGGGTCTTTTACTTTATTTCAGGATTATGTTAATTTTCTGAATACCAATGAGTACCATTTGTTTTTTTCTCCTGTATGGAACAAGGATGAGATCAATTTTCTTGATCTTACCTTGTCCTACGATTCAGGATACATTAGGAGTAAATGTTTCTTTAAGCCCACAGATGGTAATGGGTTTGTTCACCGTAAGAGTGGTCACCATCAGCCCTGGCTTAAGGGAATTGCTAGAAGCCAATTTACTCGTCTAAGACGGAACTGTTCAGATATACAAGACTTCTATTCCCAATCGCTACATGTAAAAAAGAAACTGGTTGATAGAGGATATAATAACAAGGAGTTAGAGAGAGAGATCTGGAGAATTGGTGATATGGAAAGGAAAACTCTATTGGAGAATAAATTATGCCCCTCAGATACTGGGAAAGGTTTCCGTTCAGCATTTATCATTCACTTTAATACCGATCATAACAAAATTAAGAGAAGCCTTCAGGGCCTTTGGCCTATTTTGTTACAGGACCCCATTTTGGGAGCACATTTATCAGATAATCCTACAGTTATATATATATATATATATATATATATATATATATATATATATATATATAAAAAAAATTAAGAATATGCTGGCACCTAGCTATGCCATTAAACCACCAAGAGTTGATAACAAAAGAACTTGTGCTACGGCATCAATTACATATACACATTCTTTTTCGAGTTCAGTTACGGGGGAGAATTTTTAACTAAAAGATTAAATTAATTGCCACACGGACTTTGTGGTATACTTATTACAATGTCCGTGTGACATACAGTATGTGGGACGGACCAAGAGGATTTTAAAGGTCCGTTTGTTAGAACATCTCAACAATATCAAAAAGGGATTACTGACACACTTAGTCCCTGCCCACTGCATACAATGCCCTTTCTTTACATTTAAAGATTTTAAGGGTCTGGGAATTGAAAAGGTACCCCCTTTTTGGCGTGGGGGGAATAGTGTCCAGAGACGAGCCCAGAGGGAGACTTTCTGGATTCATAAACTACAAACCCTCACGCCAAGGGGTTTAAATATTGACATTGATCTATCCTGTTTTTTGGACTAATATGGTCCTAGTAATATTTGATATTGATTTTTCTTGGATAGATTAGGTATGTGTGCTTGTCCCCATTGTGGGACACTTTCTACAGTTGAGGACTAACCCCTATGGGGAAGGTTTATGCCCCTATATTATTTAATAAATTTTTTTTATACATTTTATTTTTTATCCTAATATGGTTATTAGTTACTGTAAGGGTCTGTATAGACTTAGTTACAGATTTATAATAATTCTTCATATGCACTTTATCTTTGTATATAGTATAAGATTACTTTATTTTATTTTCATTTTTATTTTTATTTATTTTTTTCTGATTTAATATATTTATAATTTTTTATGACTAAAATTGTGATCAATGCAATTTAACATGTGCTGCTATCATTCAGTATGTTTTGAAAGCAATCTCAAAGACTCCTGGTTAACATTCCTTTCTTTAGCAGAACCTGGGAGCTATAATTAGTTTCCTTTTGTATTACACACTATGATTGAGACCATCATGTCTGGTTGCTATGGAGATGATGCTGTTGGAACGCATATTGGAAACGCCCGTGACGTCACGATCCACACCCACTACATCCACCAATGGACTCAAGGGATTAGCCCTATTTAAGGACACAGGGGAGGGGGGTTATTCTTAGGATATGTTCATTTTGTCTTTTGGTGGAATGAGAATCTGGAGGTGAACAAAAGGATTGCATGACCCCCCAATATACCTGGGGAGGCACCCTAAGAGCGCTTATACCTACTTCTATCTATTGAGTGCAACTGATTGCTGCGCACAGTATAACATATTTGTTACAATATTACACTATGTTTTGTTTTTGTTTTATGTTTTCTCTGTAGATTTACTCAGCTATTTCCCGAATTGCTTTTGTTGTGGTTCCCCAAAATTAAATGGATGGGTATAGGTAACTGTTCTTCTGGCATTACATACAAAAGAATATAAAATGGCTGTATCAGGTTTAAAATATTGAATACCCCTCTTTCCTCTGCTTGTATCCTTATGTCCATAGTCCCTCTTCCCTTACTCGTGTCCCTTTGTCCTCTGGTATCCTTCTCCTCATATTTTCCTTTTTCTCCTTGCATAATAATTCTGCCCATATCCCTTCACCCTTTACTTGTGTCCCTCTGCCCTCTGGTTTTCCTCTCCCTATATTCCCCTCTATTCCTTTACATAGTACATCTGCCCATATTTCCTAATTTCACACTTTTATCCCATGCTTCCCCACACTTGTGTGCCTCGTGTTCGGGTATCGAAGATCGTTTGCGTACCGAGACATTTTTTTTATGCAAAATTCTAGTTCGAATTGTCTTTGAACACGAACGGTCGAGTTCCGAGGTTCCACTGTATATACATACACACATATATAAATTTAACAAATAACAGGTGATAAATACCGTATATACTCGAGTATAAGCCGACCCGAATATAAGCCGAGGCCCCTAATTTTATCCCAAAAAACTGGGAAAACTTATTGACTCGAGTATAAGACTAGGGTGGGAAATGCAGCAGCTACTGGTAAATTTCTAAATAAAATTAGATCCTAAAAAAAATATATTAATTGAATATTTATTTACAGTGTGTGTATAATAAATGCAGTGTGTGCGTATGTGTGTGTGTATGAGTGCAGTGTGTGTGTGCATGAATGCAGTGTGTGTGTGCATGAATGCAGTGTGTGTGTGCATGAATGCAGTGTGTGTGTGTATGAATGCAGTGTGTGAATGCAGTGTGTGCAGGGCCGGTGCAAGGATATTTGCCGCCATAGGCAAAAAAAATGTTGCCGCCCCCTCCCCCCCATATGTCCTGACTTCCCCTCCTCCTCCCTTAGTGTTCCTTCACCCCCCCCCCCCAGTGGTCCTGACTCACCCCTCCCCTAGTGGTCCTTACCCTCCCCTCCCCTAGTGGTCCTTACTTCCCCCTCCCCTCCCATAGTGGTCCTTATCCCACCCCCTCCCTCTCATAGTGGTCCTTATCCCCCTTCTCCCTCCCATAGTGTTCCTTATCCCCCCCCATCCCTCCCATAGTGGTCCATATACCCCCCACCCCTCCAATAGTGGTCCTTATACCCCCCCTCCCTCCCATAGTGGTCCTTATCCCACCCCCTCCCTCCCATAGTGGTCCTTATCCCACCCCTCCCTCCAATAGTGGTCCTTATCCCCCCCCCTCCCTCCCATAGTGGTCCTTATCCCCCCCTTCCCTCCCATAGTGGTCCTTATCCCCCCCTTCCCTCCCATAGTGGTCCTTATCCCCCCCCTCCCTCCCATAGTGGTCCTTATACCCCCCTCCCTCCCATAGCGGTCCTTATACCCCCCTCCCTCCCATAGTGGTCCTTAACCCACCCCCTCCCTCCCATAGTGGTCCTTATACCCCCCCCCCCCCCATAGTGGTCCTTATACCCCTTTTTTTTGTTATTATTATTATTATTTTTATTATTATTATTTTTTTATTATTTCTTTTTATTTATATTTTTTTTTTTTTCGTCCCCCCTCCCTGCTTGATATATGGCAGGGAGGGGGGCTCTCCTTCCCTGGTGGTCCAGTGGCAGTTCAGTGGGGGGGAGAGGGGGGCTGGCAGAGCTGTAACTTACCTGTTCTGCAGCTCCTGTCAGCTCTCTCCTCCTCTGCGCCGTCCGTTCTGCTCTTCTGTCAGCTTACACTGTAAGTCTCGCGAGAGCCGCGGCTCTCGCGAGATTTACACTGGGAGCTGACCGAGATGCTGACCGGACGGCGCAGAGGAGGAGAGAGCTGACAGGAGCTGCAGAACAGGTAAGTTACAGCTCTGCCAGCCCCCCTCTCCCCCCAGTCTGTATTATGGCAATGCAAATTGCCATAATACAGACCTTGACTCGAGTATAAGCCGAGTTGGGGTTTTTCAGCCCAAAAAATGGGCTGAAAAACTCGGCTTATACTCGAGTATATACGGTATATTCAACCATAACAGGTGAATTCTGTGCTGAGGTATATTGCCATAGATCTCTTAAAAAGTTTTAGATTGAATGAAGATTTGCCTGTGACCCTGAGGTTATTCCATAATTGCGGTGCTCGGTAGGAAAATGAGGATCGAGCCACTTTATTTTTGTATTTCAGTATGCTAAATATCGTGCTAGTACTGGATCAGAGGTTGTAGGAGGTCGGAACAGCTGGGGAGAGCATTTTACTCAGGTAGGGTGGGAGCTTCCCATAATAGCTCTTATGCACAAGGCTGGAAAGATGAAGAGTGCGCCGGGATTCCAGCGATAGCCAGTTTAGCTCTTTTAAGAGTCACAATGGTGGGTTAAGTAATTGCTTTCTAGTACAAAGCGGCAGAACGAATTATATAATGTCTTAAGTTTAATAAGGTGGGTTTATCATAAAGTAAGTATACACTGATAAATCACATTAAAATCACCTGCCTAAAATTGTGCAGATCCCCCTTGTGCTGCCAAAACAGCTCTAATGTGTTGAGGCACTCACTCCACAAGACATCCTATGCTGTGGTATCTGGCACAATGACATTAGCAGAAGACCCTTTAAAGGGACACTATAGTCACCAGAACCACTACAGCTTAATGTAGTGGTTTTGGTGTCTATAGCCTGTCTCTGGAGTCTGAGCACTGTACTTTTCAGAGTAAAGGCAGTGTTTACATTGCTCTCTAGGATTATCTGTAGTGGTAGTCACTCATACGGCCACCAGAGGTGTTTCCTAGTCCAGTGCTGCATAATGTACAGCACTGGCATTCAACATCTCCACACCCTGTATGGAGACGCAGGATGTTCCCCATATAGATGCATTGATTCAGTGCATCTCTGTGATGAGATGCTGATTGGCTTAGTGCAGTGTTTTGCCGCGGATGTGCAATAGCCTCCCAGTGCTTTCCCATAGGAAAATTATTGATGAGGTTAGCCATGGAAGCGGGGTCAGCCGCGGGTCAGCCACGACAAGACTGGCATGGTGTGGGAGTAAAAGTGAGTAATATCACCTTTTTACTGAGATCAGAGAGGGGCCTCTCGCCTCTTCAGGACTATAGTGTCAATAATACATGTTTATATTCCTTACACTATAGTGTTCCTTACGTTCTGCAAGTTAGGAGCCCTTGATGGATTGAATTTGTTGTTCCAGCACATCCTACAGATGCTTAATCGGATGGAGATATGGGGAATTTGGAAGCCAAGACAACACCTTGAACTCTTTGTCATGTTTCTCAAACAATTCCTGAGCAATTTGTGCATTGCGGCAGGGTACATTACCCCTTTGAAAGAGGCCACTCCCATCAGGGAACAGCCTTGCATGTGTCTGCCACAATCTCTAGATAAGTGGTATGGTTCAAAGTAACATCCACATGAATGCCAGGACTTAAAGTTTTCCAGCAGAACATTGCCCAGGGCAGAACACTGCCTCTTTTGGCCTTCCTTCTTTCCATAGTGCATCCTGCTGCCATCTCTTCCCCAGGCAAACAACTCACACACTCGGCCATCCACCTGATCTAAAAAGAAACATGATTCATCAAAAAAGCAACCTCCTCCCATTGCTCCAGTTCTCACGCTCACATCCCCATTAAAGACGCTTTCGATGGTGGACAATGGCCATTATAGGCGCTCTGACTGGTTTGTAGCTATGTAACACCATATGCCTCAAACTATGATATACTGTGTGTTATGATACTTTATTCCATCATGGCCTGCATTACGTTTTTCAGCAATTTAAACTACAATAGCTCTTGTCTGTAATCGCACCAGATGGGCTAGCCTTCGCTTCCCATGTGTATCAGTGAGTCTTGGGTGCCCGTGACCCTAATGCTGATTCACCGGTTGTCTTCCTTGCTCTTCCTTGCTCCACTTTTGGTAGGTACTAGCCACTTTATATCAGGAACATCCCACAACACTAGCCATCATTATTTGACCCTTGTCAAAGTCACTCTTTTCTTTGCGCTTGCCCATTTTTCATGCTTCCACATGAATTTTAAGAACTGATTGTTCACTTGCTGCCAAATATATCCAACCCCTTGACAGGTGCCATTGTAACGATACAATCAATGTTACTCACTATACCTTTGAGTGGTTTTAATGTTGTTGCTGATCACTATGTGTTCCAAACTACTCTTCACCCCAAAATGCACAGACCTCACTAATGACAGTGCAACTTGAAATGTTTTAAAAGTCTGTCTAGCATATTGGATCATATATATTCAGTATAGATGAGGAGGTGAATAATGTACATTGATTTACAATTAAAGGGACTCTCCAGTGCCAGGAAAACATATTCATTTTCCTGACACTGCAGGACCCTACAGTGCCCCTCTCCCTCCCACCCCTCATCCCAAGTTGCTGAAGGGGTTAAAACCCCTCCAGTGACTTACCGGAGTCCAGTGCCGATGTCTCTCGGCGCTGGGTCAGGTTCTGCCTACTGTCTTCCCCTTGCCGACGTCAGCTGGCGGTGGAGACCTAATTAGCATGTGTGGCAATGGGCGCACACGTGCATTAGACCTCCCCATAGGAAAGCATTATTTAATGCTTTCCTATGGGGATTTTGGCGACGCTTGAGGTCCTCACATAGCGTGAGGACGTCTAGCGTCGTATAACACACTTTTCGTTTTCTAAGAACTCAGAAGTTCCTCTAGTGGCTGTCTAATAGACCACCACTAGAGGAGGACTTAACCCTGCAAGGTAATTATTGCAGTTTGTAAAAACGGCAATATTTGCACTTGCAGGGTTAAGGGTGGTGGGAGTTGGCATCCAGATAACTCCAATGGGCAGAAATGGTGTGGGTGCCTGAAGTGTCCCTTTAATGTACTCCATATATTACAAATAGTACTCAAGTGAATTAGTTGACTGTTTATGAAGAGAGGCTTGGCTAAGAATGCCATAGTGTTGATGATTAGTGTTGTCGCGAACCCGGAATTTTCGGTTCGCGAACGCGAACTTCCGCAAATGTTCGCGAACCGCGCGAACCGCCATTGACTTCAATGGGCAGGCGAATTTTAAAAACAACAGGGACTCTTTCTGGCCACAATAGTGATGGAAAAGTTGTTTCAAGGGGACTAACACCTGGACTGTGGCATGCCAGAGGGGGATCCATGGCAAAACTCCCATGGAAAATTACACAGTTGATGCAGAGTCTGCTTTTAATCCATAAAGGGCAGACATCACCTAACATTGACACCTGTCCTCAAAGCCCAGCCCTGATACACACTGACACAGAGCAGAATAGAGACTGTTCCCCCTACATAGGGTCACTTGGCAGATATGGATTGACACCTGTCCTCAAAACCCCTGATACACACTGACACAGTGCAGAATAGAGACTGTTCCTTGTCCACAGAGACCATGATACACACTGACACAGAGCAGAATAGAGACTGTTCCCCCTACATAGGGTCACTTGGCAGATATGGATTGACACCTGTCTTCAAAACCCCTGATACACACTGACACAGTGCAGAATAGAGACTGTTCCTTGTCCACAGAGACCATGATACACACTGACACAGAGCAGAATAGGGACTGTTCCCCCTACATAGGGTCACTTGGCAGATATGGATTGACACCTATCCTAATGATCCCTGATACACACTGACACAGAGCAGAATAGGGACTGTTCCCCCTACATAGGGTCACTTGGCAGATATGGATTGACACCTGTCCTCAAAACCCCTGATACACACTGACACAGAGCAGAATAGAGACTGTTCCTTGTCCACAGAGACCATGATACACACTGACACAGAGCAGAATAGGGACTGTTCCCCCTACATAGGGTCACTTGGCAGATATGGATTGACAAATCCCTGACAAACAGCTACCACATGCAAGGAAGGCAGCAGGGGCGCAAATGACCCACTCCCGACGCGGGACGGTAGTGACGACAAATAACAATACAGGACTCTTTAGAGGCCCTGTGATTGTAATCAGTCCACTTGAAATCCTTTAACTTTGATCAATTGGAGGGAAGTCTGGTGCAGAGCCACTGACCCATGCGCAGGGCCAGCCTTAGGCCTTTGGGCGCCCTGTGCAAGAAATCTTCCCGACGCGGGAAGGTAGTGACGACAAATAACAATACAGGACTCTTTAGAGGCCCTGTGATTGTAATCAGTCCACTTGAAATCCTTTAACTTTGATCAATTGGAGGGAAGTCTGGTGCAGAGCCACTGACCCATGCGCAGGGCCAGCCTTAGGCCTTTGGGCGCCCTGTGCAAGAAATCTTCCCGACGCGGGAAGGTAGTGACGACAAATAACAATACAGGACTCTTTAGATTTTCCAGACCCTGGGGTTGACATTAGTCCAGATTTACATCTTGTGACCCATGAGGATGTTCCAGGCACTACTTGTGAAATAAAGACAGATAATAAAGTGAATGATCCTTCTCCTTGGGACTTGCACCCTGTCGTTGAAGGTGGAGTAAGCAATGGCAAGAGCATGCTGTGGGTAGTCAGTGCAAACACTCTCTTCCCGGTGAATAATGAGGAGACTAACTATGATGACGTTATTTGCGTTGAAAGTAATGATGCCAGAGATCTTTTGAAACCATATGGAAGGAACGAATTGGTTAAAAGAAAGGCAAGAGACCACCTGCATATAGACAAGAATACGCATAAGAGAAAGAAGAGAACAGGTGAAAAAGAGAAGCTGCAGACTGCCTATCTGCAAATAGTTTAGTTATGTCCTGAAGATGTCCGTGTTACCACAGTGCAGACTCTGTTTGATACACTACTGAGGAGAGTCAGAGAAACCCCAGATCTTCACGTATTGGATGAGTCGGTGCGTGGAGTTGCAGAGAACGTAGAACAAGAAATATTTAAACTTTTCCTGTGTACTGACAGCAGATATACATAGGGTCACTTGGCAGATATGGATTGACACCTGTCCTCAAAACCCCTGATACACACTGACACAGAGCAGAATAGAGACTGTTCCTTGTCCACAGAGACCATGATACACACTGACACAGAGTAGAATAGGGACTGTTCCCCCTACATAGGGTCACTTGGCAGATATGGATTGCCAAATCCCTGACAAACAGCTACCACATGCAAGGAAGGCAGCAGGGGCGCAAATGACCCACTCCCGACGCGGGAAGGTAGTGACGACAAATAACAATACAGGACTCTTTAGAGGCCCTGTAATTGTAATCAGTCCACTTGCACCAGTGGGCCTAAAAATTAGGCATGTACACATGCCTGAAAAATTTGGTATTGTTGCAGCCGCTGCTGTAGCAGCGTCCAGAAAAATTGATGTTTGTTTCACAGGCAGAAAGTGCCCTAAAACATGGCGGCTTGAACCCTAGTTTGTGGCGGATAAGTCACGCAAGTCAAACGTCATTCAGAGCTAAAATACAGCAGCGTGTGGACAATTTTTAGCCCAAGGCAGCTCATCTCATCAGGCCTTTTTTAATCGAATGTATCGCCCAGTGTCAGTCCCTTCGGGATCCATCCCTCATTCATCTTAATAAAGGTGAGGTAATCTAGACTTTTTTGACCTAGGCGACTTCTCTTCTCAGTGACAATACCTCCTGCTGCACTGAAGGTCCTTTCTGACAGGACACTTGAAGCGGGGCAGGCCAGAAGTTCTATCGCAAATTGGGATAGCTCAGGCCACAGGTCAAGCCTGCACACCCAGTAGTCAAGTGGTTCATCGCTCCTCAGAGTGTCGATATCTGCAGTTAAGGCGAGGTAGTCTGCTACCTGTCGGTCGAGTCGCTCTCTGAGGGTGGATCCCGAAGGGCTGTGGCGATGCATAGGACTTAAAAAGGTCCGCATGTCCTCCATCAACAACACGTCTTTAAAGCGTCCTGTCCTTGCCGGCGTGGTCGTGGGAGGAGGAGGAGGAGGATGACTTCCACCTCTCCCCCTGTTAGATTCCCGTTGTGCTGTGACATCACCCTTATACGCTGTGTAAAGCATACTTTTTAATTTATTTTGCAAATGCTGCATCCTTTCCGACTTGTTGTAATTGGGTAACATTTCCGCCACTTTCGGCTTATACCGGGGGTCTAGTAGCGTGGACACCCAGTACAGGTCGTTCTCCTTCAGCCTTTTTATACGAGGGTCCCTCAACAGGCAGGACAGCATGAAAGACCCCATTTGCACAAGGTTGGATGCCGAGCTACTCATTTCCCGTTCCTCCTCCTCACTGATGTCATTGAAGGTATGTTCTTCCCCCCCAGCCACGTACAACACCACGGGTACCAGATAGGTGACAACGAGCACCCTGGGATGCCTGTTGTGTTTGGTCTTGCTCCTCCTCCTCCTCCTCAAAGCTACAATCCTCCTCTGACTCCTCTTCCTCACAATCCTCTTCCAGCGTTGCCGCAGGTCCAGCAAGCGATGCTGATAAGGCTGTTTCTGGTGGTGATGGTGACCACAACTCTTCCTCTTCCTCTTCACGCTCATCTACAGCCTGATCCAGCACTCTTCGCAGGGCACGCTCCATGAAGAAAACAAATGGTATGATGTCGCTGATGGTGCCTTCGGTGCAACTGACTAGGTTTGTCACCTCCTCAAAAGGACGCATGAGCCTACAGGCATTGCGCATGAGCGTCCAGTAACGTGGCAAAAAAATTCCCAGCTCCCCAGAGGCTGTCCTAGCACCCCGGTCATACAAATATTCATTAACAGCTTTTTCTTGTTGGAGCAGGCGGTCGAACATTAGGAGTGTTGAATTCCAACGTGTAGGGCTGTCGCAAATCAAGCGCCTCACTGGCATGTTGTTTCGCCGCTGGATATCGGCAAAGTGAGCCATGGCCATGTCGGAATGCCTGAAATGGCCACACACCTTCCTGGCCTGCTTCAGGACGTCCTGTAAGCCTGTGTACTTATGCACAAAGCGTTGTACGATCAGATTACACACATGTGCCATGCACGGCACATGTGTCAACTTGCCCAACTTCCATGCCGCTATCAAATTTTTTCCGTTGTCACACACCACTTTGCCGATATCCAGTTGCTGCGGAGTCAGCCACTTTTCCACCTGTGCGTTTAGGGCGGACAGGAGTGCTTGTCCGGTGTGACTCTCTGCTTTCAAGCAAGTCAAACCCAAGACGGCGTGACACTGCTGTATCCGGGATGTGGAATAGTACCTGGGGAGCTGGGGGGGTGCCGTTGATGTGGAGCAAGAAGCAGCGGCACAAGAGGACTCAGCCGAGGAGGTTATGGAAGAGGATGGAGTAGGAGGAGTAGAGGAGGTGGCAGCAGGACTGCCTGCAATTCGTGGCGGTGTCACCAACTCCTCTGCAATGCCACGCATTCCTTGCTTGTCAGCCGTCAGCAGGTTTACCCAATGCGCAGTGTAGGTGATATACCTGCCCTGACCATGCTTTGCAGACCAGGTATCAGTGGTCAGATGGACCCTTGCCCCAACACTGTGTGCCAGACATGCCATGACTTCCTTTTGCACAATCGAGTACAAGTTGGGGATTGCCTTTTGTGAAAAGAAATTCCGTCCGGGTACCTTCCACTGCGGTGTCCCAATAGCTACAAATTTTTTGAACGCCTCAGACTCAACCAGATTGTATGGTAAAAGCTGGCGGGCTAATAGTTCGGACAAGCCAGCTGTCAGACGCTGGGCAAGGGGGTGACTTGGTGACATTGGCTTCTTACGCTCAAACATGTCCTTGACAGACACATGACTGTGGGCAGATGAGCGGGAACTGCTCAAGGCGGGAGACTGAGTGGCGGATGGTTGAGAGGGGGCAAGAAGGACAGCAGTGGTTGACGTGGCTGAAGATGCTGGACCAGGAGGAGGATGGCGGCTTAGAGTAGGCGTGCTGCTTGTACTCATGTGTTGATCCCATAGGCGTTTGTGATGTGAGATCATGTGCCTACGCAAAGCAGTTGTACCTAGGTGGGTGTTGGACCTCCCACGACTCAGTTTCCTTTGGCACAGGTTGCAAATGGCATCGCTGTTGTCAGAGGCAGACACACACAAAAAATGCCACACTGCTGAGCTCTGCAATGACGGCATTCTGGTGGTGGACACAGCATGCGTTGATTGGCGTGCTGTCGGGCTGACCCCGGGTGCCGATGCATGCTGTCTGACTGTGCCACTAGCTCCTTGCGACGACCCCCCCCTGCTTCCAACTGGTCTCCTCCTCCTCCTCTCTGTCTCCCCATCTGAACTTTCGCCCTGTTCTTCTTCTCTTCTAGCGGGCACCCACGTGACATCCATGGACGCATCGTCATCATCAACCGCTTCGCTTGTATCTGACAATTCAGAAAAGGAAGCAGCAGCGGGTACAACATCATCATCATCACACCGTACCTCCATGTGTTTAATGCTGCCTGCCTGAGACATATCCCTGTTATCTACATCCTCTAGCAATAATGGTTGCGCATCACTCATTTCTTCAAACGGGTGTGTGAATAACTCCTCTGACATACCAAGTAAAGCGGCTGTGGTGCTAGTTTTGGTGGTGGCGGCAGGCGGGTGAGTGGTATCTTGAGAGGTGCCTGAAGCTAAGCTGGAGGAGGATGGTGCGTCAAGGTTCCGAGCGGAGGCTGTACAAGATTGGGTGTCCTGTGTTAGCCAGTCAACTATGTCCTCAGAACTTTTCAAGTTCAGGGTACGTGGCTTCTGAAAACTGGGCATTATTCTAGGGCAAAAGGGAATCACAGCACCACGACCACGACGGCCCCTGCGGGGTGGCCTGCCTCTGCCTGTCATTTTTTGGGGGATTAGTGGTACTATGCGTGCAAGCTACTGTGAGACCAGATATGATTGGCAATGTGAACTGTAACAGTTCTGCAGAGCACACACTGTAGGCCTGAGACACCCGCTTGAAGACAAGTAACTGCTATTCAATCTATAACAGTGAAAAACAAATTTTGTTTTTAAAAGCACGCTATAGAGACACCAGATATGATTGGCAATGTGCACTGGAACAGTGCTGCAGAGCACACGCTGAAGTAGGCCTGAGACACCCGCTTGAAGACAAGTAACTGCTATTCAATCTATAACAGTGAAAAACAAATTTTGGTTGTAAAAGCACGCTATAGAGACACAAGATATGAGTGGCAACTGTCAAAGCACACTGGCACAGGTCTGCAGAGCACACGCTGAAGTAGGCCTGACACCCAGACGCTTGCAGACAACTAACTGCTCTTCTATTACAGTGAAAAAAATTATTTATTTTAAATCTAAAGCTTAAGCTATTGTAAAAACAGATATGAGTGGTGGCACTGGGCAAGAGGGCACAGTATCCGCTGTGAAACTCACACAGAAGCTGGCAGGCAGGCAACTGCTCTTCTATTACAGTGGAAACAAAGTTTTGGTTTTAAAAGCACGCTATAGAGACACCAGATATGAGTGGCAACTGTCAAAGTACGCTGGCAGGGTTGTGCAGGGCACACGCTGAAGGAAGGCCTGACAGAGCCGCTTGAAGGACACTGACTGGCTGCTATTAGCTTACACTGGAAACCTTTTTTCTTTGTAAAAGCACGCTATAGAGACACCAGATATGATTGGCAACTGTCAAAGTACGCTGGCAGGGTTGTGCAGGGCACACGCTGAAGGAAGGCCTGACAGAGCCGCTTGAAGGACACTGACTGGCTGCTATTAGCTTACACTGGAAACCTTTTTTCTTTGTAAAAGCACGCTATAGAGACACCAGATATGATTGGCAACTGTCAAAGTACGCTGGCAGGGTTGTGCAGGGCACACGCTGAAGGAAGGCCTGAAAGAGCCGCTTGAAGGACACTGACTGGCTGCTATTAGCTTACACTGGAAACCTTTTTTCTTTGTAAAAGCACGCTATAGAGACACCAGATATGATGGCAACTGTCAAAGCACGCTGGCAGGGTTGTGCAGGGCACACGCTGAAGGAAGGCCTGACAGAGCCGCTTGAAGGACACTGACTGGCTGCTATTAGCTTACACTGGAAACCTTTTTTCTTTGTAAAAGCACGCTAAAGAGACACCAGATATGATTGGCAACTGTCAAAGCACGCTGGCAGTGTTGTGCAGGGCACACGCTGAAGGAAGGCCTGACAGAGCCGCTTGAAGGACACTGACTGGCTGCTATTAGCTTACACTGGAAACCTTTTTTCTTTGTAAAAGCACGCTATAGAGACACCAGATATGATTGGCAACTGTCAAAGTACGCTGGCAGGGTTGTGCAGGGCACACGCTGAAGGAAGGCCTGACAGAGCCGCTTGAAGGACACTGACTGGCTGCTATTAGCTTACACTGGAAACCTTTTTTCTTTGTAAAAGCACGCTAAAGAGACACCAGATATGATTGGCAACTGTCAAAGCACGCTGGCAGGGTTGTGCAGGGCACACGCTGATGGAAGGCCTGACAGAGCCGCTTGAAGGACACTGACTGGCTGCTATTAGCTTACACTGGAAACCTTTTTTCTTTGTAAAAGCACGCTAAAGAGATATGATTGGCAACTGTCAAAGCACGCTGGCACAGGTCTGCAGAGCACACGCTGAAGTAGGCCTGACACCCAGATGCTTGCAGACAACTAACTGCTCTTCTATTACAGTGAAAAAAAATTATTTATTTTAAATCTAAAGCTTAACCGATTGTTAAAACAGATATGAGTGGTGGCACTGACTGTGCAAATGGGCAAGGCATCCAACCTCACACAGAAGCTGGCAGGCAGGCAACTGCTCTTCTATTACAGTGAAAAAAAAATATTTATTTTAAATGTAAAGCTTAACCGATTGTTAAAACAGATATGAGTGGTGGCACTGGGCAAGTGGGCACAGTATATGCTGTGAGCCTGACACACAGGCTGGCAGGCAGGCACCTGCAATTACATTACACAGGAAAAAAAAAAAAAGCAGCCTGATGTTCTAGCCCTAAAAAGGGCTTTTTGGGGTGCTGTCCTTACAGCAGAGATCAGATGAGTGCTTCAGGATTGTAGTGGACACTGAATACCCTAGCCTAGCTATCAATTTCCCTATGTAATCAGCAGCAGCTAAACTTTCCCTCCTCTCACTAAGCATGCATCTTCCGAATGAATCGAAAATGGATGCTGGGAGGGAGGTTGGAGGGTGTGGAAGGGAGGGAGTGCTGCTGATTGGCTGTAATGTGTCTGCTGACCGAGAGGCACAGGGTCAAAGTTTGCCCAATGATGACGAATAGGGGGCGGATCGAACTGCGCATGTGTCCGCCCGCCGCGGCGAACGCGAACAAGCTAATTTCACCGGGAACTGTCCGCCGGCGGACAGTTCGGTACATCACTATTGATGATAGGTACAACCTTCTCTAGCAAATGTATTCAGCTACTGTTTTATTGTGAGATTAGTTTCTGTGGTTAAATATCACAGGGTTTTATGTGTGTAGATTTTTAGATAGGGAAGACAAGAAGTGCATTTGAGACTACTGTTTATTCTGTAACACAAGAGAGGGGGCTATGAGATGTAAAAAATGCTCAATGTGTAAATATATTTTCTGAAAATATATATTGCACATTATATCATCTGGAGTGTGTTTTATTTTTATTTTAAAGTTGTGTTTTTTTTTGTTTTGTTTTAAATATGAACCTCTGCAAAGTTTGCAAAACTAAATGGAAAGGAAAAGAGCATAGCAAAATATACAAAATGTAAAAGATTTTGAGTGAAAATGATTTTATTTGACATATCAAAGTAATGCTTCAAAATGTGAATGGACCAGGGCTGCATCACAGGTGATGGGAAGTTCTGGAGTATATGAGAGAAGAACGTAATAAAAGAGGGACAAATTAAGAAAAGAGTATTGGAGAGAAATGGGATAATTATAGAAGAGGGTTATGAATGAGAACATGGCCAGAGCTACGGGGCTTTCTAAGCAAACTTAAAACTGATATTTTGTAACAGAAGTTTGCTATAGGTCTGTAGGAGGAAAAAAACACTAGTTCACATAAGAGACTGATTCTGTTGGCAGAAGGTACTTTATTCTTACTTTTCCTTGTTATGCACAGAGCTTTTGGAGTCCAAGATGGCTACATTCTTTGAGATGTCCTCCTTTTGGCATTTCCCAGTGTCTTCATGATTGCTTATTTACTGATTTAACTCATAACACATCTTCCCAAATGTTTTGATTGCTTATATGTATTTATGTGCATGTCTCCTTGGGCTTCTTTGGTACCCAGCCTCATCTTCCTTGGGTGCCCAGCCTCATGTGCCTCAGGACTTACTCTCACATTTTAGGGTATATGTCTTGTCAGCTGTCACTGATTTGGAGGCCTTGTTACCACCACAGAAACAGATGATGAAGATAATTCTTCAAATTAAGGTTTAGCTTTTGATTTTCTCAGTCTTTACTGGTATCTGCAGAGGAAGCTTTTTTAATCTTTACAATGGAGGATATCAATTTTGTTTTTCTTCTGGAAGTAGTCTGCACTTTAGAAATTTTAGTAAACCTTCAAAGATGGTTGATGTGTTTTTCCATATTATGTCTTCTAAACTCCTAATTTTTCTTGTGTTAAACCTGGCTTTTTTCTAGTTTTGGAAGACAATTCATTATATTAATACTTGCATCCGCCACATAATCACCAAATTGATCTGACAATGTTTCAACCCTGATAGGGTCTTTTGTTTTTATTAAGTTCTGACACTACTTTAGAAAGGATGTATGTTTGTTGTAGGACAATGACTATATCATGAAAAAACAATTTGTTTGGATTGAGGTGGCTCTTTCTCAGCATTGCCCTCTGTAAAATATGGAATTTTGAGAAACTTAAATATAGCAGTTATGAGTTTTCAGACCAATATTTTTCCTGAAGCAAGACAATATAAGATGATTTTGTGCTCAAGATATTGAATGACACTTTTTTTCCTCCTAATTTACTTGAGTCTCATTCCTTTCCAATAAGTTACTTTAGTTTATTGGAAAGGATCGAATAAGATGCTTACATTTTCTCTTCATCCGAAGCATCCCAACCAGAGAGAGATGAAATGCAGGTAAAAACAATAGACCAGAAAAAAATGTTTACAAATAAAGGATGGTGCACAAGTTAGATGGGCCATTGCGATCTCCAGAGTTTTAGTAAGGAAACCATTAGCGTCATCTGAAGAGTTGGGGAAAATTATGTTGTGTGGCTATTGAGATGAATTCTTGGTTGTGTCCATTCAATATGGGTAGGGGAAACGTAAAATATTAATATATGTCAAGTTTAAACGTTGACTTCATATTGTAATTTTGTTAATGTGCAAATTTAGTATTCTAGTGATTTGGAGAACAACAGGCAGTTAGTTGTGACAGTAAAAGCAGAGAGACATGCTTAAAGGGACACTATAGTCACCAAAACAACTTTAGCTTAATGAAGCAGTGTTGGTGTATAGATCCCTCTGCAGTCTCGCTTCTCAATTCTCATCCATTTAGGAGTTAAATCACTTTGTTTATGAACCCTAGTCACACCTCCCTGCATGTGACTTACACAGCCTTCCTAAACACTTCCTGTAAAGAGTCATCTACAGTTTAGCCTTTCTTTATTGCAAGTTCTGTTTAATTTATATTTTCTGATCCCCTGCTATGTTAATAGTTTGCTAGAACCTTTCTGTATGTGATTAAAGTTCAATTTACAGAGAAAGAGATACAATTGTTTAAGGTAAATTACATCTGATTAAAAGTGAAACCAGTTTTATTTCATGCAGGCTGTGTCAATCAGAGCCAGGGGAGGTGTGACAAGGGCTGCATAAGCAGAAACAACGATTCAACTCCTAAATGGCAGTGAGTTGAGCAGCGAAACATGAGAAGCATTAAGCTAAAGTTGCTTCATTAAGCTAAAGTTGTTTAGGTGACTATAGTGTTCCTTTAAGTAAAATCTTTAGACCTTTGTCCAGTCTGCTATATTGTTGTTCAAGATTGAGTAGTTTATTCTTGGTGTGGTATTTAATTTATGTTGTGAAAATGTAGAAGATCTAGAGACTGTGTTTTTTAAATTATTGTACTTGGGTAAACTATTTTGTTGCAGAGTCAGACGTGTAAATATTAGATTGTCATCCTTCGCCTCTGATCCTAGTAGTAGGAAGGCGAGGAATAGAAGGGCAAGTGATCAAGAGGGTTCTTCTTTTGAATTTCTGGTGTTTTTTTTTATTTTTTTTATTATCATTTCTTCCCTGTTTGGCTATAATGAAAATAAGTACTTGGCGATTATTGTTAATGAAAAAGTAAGTATAATGAGTTCATTGCTGTGAAGGTAGGTCCAACTACTTCTGAGAGGGAAGTAAATAAAACAAAACATTTTTTTTTTAAATGGGCATTATAAGTGCCATAACCACTATATGTAAATGTAGTGGTTATGATGCTATTAGGCTGTTTTTGATCAATTTGATCAAAAATGGGCTCCCATGTTTTATTGTTGTTGCTGTTTTTTTGTTTGCTTGTTTGCTTGTTTTTAAACTGTAAACCTCTTATATATAATTATAATATAAATATATTTTGCTATAACCAATTACTTAAAATTTTTAAATTTCTCTACAGGCAACAAAAGAAGTAATAGAAAGGGAGGCCCCGGGAATGGCGTTAGCAATGCTTATGGGATCTCTCACTGTTACTCCCTTGGGAATGCTCTCTAGGTAAGGGAGGAATCTTAGTAAATGTCACTTTTGTTTCTGTTACCTTTGTTTGTGATTTTGCTTCTGGCAAATCATTATAGAATTAGTTATTGTAAAGGTTTATAAGGGTCTGCTGAAGTTTTTACACATTCACATGGACTGTGCACATACCTTATTAAAAAGCATGTTTTGCATGTGTAAAATATGTTAGATTTGACCAAGTATCATTAATTATATGGTCAGTTTTTTTCTGCTAGTGTGTGAAGTTAAATACATTTAAATAAATGAGTTACCGTATTAATTTGATAACCATCAAGTGCTGATATTTGGCAACTTCCTATAGCAAGAATGTAACAGGGAGATGCTGCAGAACATGAAATCATAACCTTAAGAGTCTCAGTTCATTTTTTTCTTTATTATTGATTTTGAAGTCTTAATTTTAGATAACTGAGATCAGTTATCAGTTACCCATAAGTGTTTTACAAGCTAACTCAGAAAAATTGCATACAACATTGAATAATTTGCATTTGTTTAGCAAATATTTTGGATGATGAATCTATTTTCCCTGTACAAATATATTACTTTTATATATAATGTTTCTATATTCTGGAAGTATATTAAGTCAATTCCTTTTTATTTCTCATTTGTTTCTAAGCACAGTTCTACATTCTCTTATTACTTTTAATACCTTTTATTTTATTTGTTACTCTTCTTTTTATAATCTAATGTGAGTGTGTATATATATTAATATTACAACACCACTTTTTTAAAATGCCATAAAAGAAACTGCTAGTAGAAACCTCATGAATCTTGGGGCATTGGTAGAAGACAATGGTGTACAATATACTTTTCAAAATCATGGTTTTAGTGACCGGTTTTGCACAATATTCAGACATCTTTCCAATACCCTAATGCTACAGATATACACATTGCTATGAGAGGTTATGCTGTAACCTACATTTATACTGACCTAAGAGAAGTTGACTGGTTTGGTGGCAACATTCTTCAAACATCATCTTCTCTGAAACTGTGTGTTAGAGCAGTGTGAAATGACACACAAAGGCCCACAGCTAGTCACAGGTATTCAAGGCAAGTCAATATGAAAATGCCAGAATGGCTGATGTGAGCCAATTCGTTTCAGGATGTACTAGAAATGCATACATTTGAATTAAAAATGCATTGTAAAATAAAAGCTGCTTGACATTATTTTTCTAAATTAGTGTTGTGATGCATTTCTGTGGTGTGCTATGCCATCTTTACTATGGCGTCCATATAGGGTGCAGTTTGACGTCCATTTTGGATTGCGTGACCAATTCTGACATGTTTTAGATACCTTGTTAAAACCATATCTTTACTATATGCCTGTTTACCCTCAGTATCTGCTCATGTATTATATTCAAGTTCGTATGCCTCACTACCACTATTGCTGTTTGCAGTTGTATTGTTTATTATTATTTCTATTTTATGAGAAGTTTAACCCCATCTTATCACCTGAAAATGCATCGAAGACATGCCTGTTGTATAATCCTTCGCTCACCACCAATACTTCCAATTGGTATCCTTTTGGGAGAAATCCACTCTGCGTTGTGTTTTAATAGTGAATGTAATATCCCTGTGTCACCTCTTCCAAGAACTATCATATATCGTTATCCCCTTGTCCAGATAAATATATGACTAGCACTACTAAGGTATTCTACCCGATATTACAAATAAACAGCCAACACCATAGTTCTTACCAGAGAGAAATCTTTACTTAGAATCTGCCCAATTAAATATTACAGAAGAAGAATGTTAGAGTTATAGTATTACAGAGTTACAATACATTCATAACACTCACACATTCCATCTATCTAATAATATCTAGTGTTTTGTGTATGTGCTGTGAGATGTTGTGTGCAGCATGTGTGTCTTACCAAACCTAATCTAATGTGATGTCAGTATCTTCTATTTTTAAAGGAATTGGTTCCCATGTTGTAAATAGCAAATTCCTCAGCTCAGTTGATATGTAAATGTGATTTACTTTCCCAAGGCCCAAAGTGTTGTCTATCCTGTTATTTTATTTAAGTGTTAACTCTCCAGCCATCCCTTTGCCTCTAACCTAAGGTGTGATTTCCTAGATAGAGACTCCTTTGAAGAACAGTTGATATGTAAATGTGATAGGTGCCTTTCAGGTGCTGTATCTTTCCAACTATCTAAACAGAAACTCCCTTTGAAGAGAATTCCTGACCTTCCATACACACAGACTTAATCAAGCACATATTAAACAGATATATATATATATATATATATATAATATTTTCCCCAACAATGCCTGCCTGTAACTTCCCCCTGTATCATCATACACATGTGCATAAAGATAAATCTTGCTATCCAAAAAGTTCACTTAACAGTGATATTTCCGTGATGAGTAGTGGTTCATAAGCCCTGAGTCACTACCTTCAACTCCCACTGCTTAAAGAGTCATCATAATTATACAGCCCCAAGTTTAAATATACATCTCCTCTGCTACACTCACACATATCTGCCATCACACAAATAATTCTGATTTCTAAATACCACAAAGATTGTCTTTAAAATGTTCCTTATAAAGGTTTTCCTTAAAGGGGAACTTTCTCTTCCCAGGGTTTTTTAGATTATATTTAGCAAAAATGTGTTTGTGAGATCTAAAAAATAAACTAAATGTAAAAATCCACAGTGCTGTAGCCTGTAAGTGAGAGTGTTCCTCTTTGCTCCCTGTTAATCATTGTTATAAGCTCTACCCTTTGCACAGCACACAGAAAAGAAGCAAAAATAAACAGTGGGGGATATTTATCAAAGTTTCTTAAAAGTGACTGTTAAATTCATTATTTTGATCAAATTTATTAAAGTGTTCTAAATGTAATCTAAAAAGTACAGGTCTTTTTTTTTTTTTTTTTGGCCAGTTGTCTGCAAAAATTTCCATGTTAAAAGACCACCTAGTCTAGGGTGGAGGATTAAAGATAAATGAGACAGATTTATTTTCTGCCCAAAAAAGCAGATGAAAAAATGATAAAACTGTTTTTCCACCGACAAATAGTGCATATTCAAAAATTATGGTTAGGGTGCAAAAGATCAAAAAGTTCTAATTCATTTTGCCAAATATTCACAGAAAATTAACATTAATATGTTTGCGACAGTTTGTCAAATCTGTTCTTTATGTTTCTCCTCCTCATTTACAATATTTGCCCTTGCTGTGCCTTAGCAGGAACTAGATCATGATGTCATTTTCTAAATTCTTCTTCTAATTTTAAATTAAACTTGAGAAAAGGTTAACAAAAGTTATATATAGCGCAAGTTTCATATATGATTTTAAATGTTTTATTTAATTGTGTAATGTTTTGCGAAATATTGGTTCCTTTTTAGTAAAGAAGCTTTACTACACTGAAAAAGTGTACTTACTGAAAAAGGTGAATTATGGTTAAACAAGTTGCAAGAGGTTAAACTCTGTGGCTGTTTTTTGTTTTTTTCGACTATTGGTATCTGGTCATAGGAAAAAAGTACACTATTTGAATTATATGGTTTTACATATCTGGACATAATAACAATCATTTGTTCCTTCGCAGTTCTTAAAATTAGGTAAGTACAACTTCAGGTGAACAACAACACATGATGTATTACACTGTTTTATTATTACACTGATTTATTTAACAAAAATGGAGAAGCCATGTGGGAAAAACTAAGTACACATTATGATTCAATAGCTGGCAAAATCACCTTTAGCAGGATTAACATGAAGTACCGTATTTTTCGCTCCATATGACGCACCACACCTAGTTTTTAGAAGAGGAAACTCAGAAAAAAAATATTTTGAACAAACTATCCCATAGTGTTTTTTACTATGGGAAAGTTTGTTCAGAATATCTTTTTTTCTCCCCTGTCCAATAGTGTTCCTTACCACCCACTCCCCTCTCCTGTCCCATAATGATCTTTAACCCCCCTCCCCTATCCCATAGTGATTTTTAAACCCCCCTTCCTCTGTCCCATAGTGATTTTTAACCCCTCCTCCCCTGTCCCATAGTGTTCTTTAACCCCCATCCCCTTGTCCAAGTGTTCTTTAACCCCCTCCTCCCCTTGTCCAATAGTGTTCTCATCCCATAGTGTCCCCCCTCCCCTCCTCCCATAGTGTCCCCCCCTCCCCTCCTCCCATAGTGTTCTCCCCCTCATCCCATAGTGTCCCCTCCTCCCATAGTGTCCCCCCCCTCCCATAGTGTTCCTCCCTCCCCTCCATAGTGTTCTCCCCCCCTCCAATAGTGTTCTCCCCCCTCATCCCATTGTGTTCCTCACTCCCCTCCTCCCACAGTGTTCCCCCCTCCCACAGTGTTCCCCCCTCCCACAGTGTTCCCCCCTCCCACAGTGTTCCCCCCTCCCATAGTGTTCTCCCCCTCATCCCATAGTGTTCCCCCCTCCCCTCCTCGCTAGTGTTCCCTCCTCGCTAGTGTTCCCTCCTCCCCTAGTGTTCCCCCCTCCCCTCGTGTTCCCCCCTCCCCTCGTGTTCCCCCCTCCCCTCGTGTTCCCCCCTCCCCTCCTCCCCTAGTGTTGCCCCCTCCACCCCTCCCACAGTGTTCCCCCCCTCCTCCCATAGTGTTCCCCTCCCCTTGTCCACCCCCTCTCCCCTCCCCTTGTCCCATAATTACTTACCTGTGTTTTAGCGCGGTCAGGCTTCACAGCGCGCACCGCGGTACTGGAACTTCAATTTCAGGTTCCGGTTTCCGGCGGGACTGAAAGGAAGTGTGCACACTGAGTGCGCACTTCCTTTCAGTCCCGCGGGAACCGGAACCTGAAATTGAAGTTCCTGTACCGTGGTGCGCGCTGTGAAGCCGGCCCACGCTACAAGACAGGTAAGTAAAGCTTCATATTCGCTCCATAAGACGCACAGACATTTCCCCTCACTTTTGAGGGGGGAAAAAGTGCGTCTTATGGAGCGAAAAATACGGTAATTGTTTTCTTTATGACTTTATCAGTTTCTCACATTGTTGTGATGGAGTTTTGGCCTACTCTTTTTTACAATGTTGCTTCAGACCATTGAAGTTTGGTGGCATTTGTTAAAGGACCACTATAGTGCCAGGAAAACATACTCGTTTTCCTGGCACTATAGTGCCCTGAGGGTGCCCCCACCCTCAGGGTCCCCCTCCCGCCGGGCTCTGGGGAGAGGAAAGGGGTTAGAACTTACCTTTCTCCAGCGCTGGGCGGGGAGCTCTCCTCCTCCGATTCTCCTCCTCTCCTCCCATTCGGCTGAATGCGCACACGCGGCAAGAGCTGCGCGCGCATTCAGCCGGTCTCATAGGAAAGCATTATCAATGCTTTCCTATGGATGTTTGCGTGCTCTCACTGTGATTTTTACAGTGAGAATCACGCAAGCGCCTCTAGCGGCTTTCAGTGAGGTTTCTCTGAAACTGCTATGTTTATAAAAAAATGGGTTAACCCTAGCTGGACCTGGCACCCAGACCACTTCATTAAGCTGAAGTGGTCTGGGTGCCTAGAGTGGTCCTTTAATACCCATCTCTTTCAAGGTCCCACCACAGCATTTCAATCGCGTTGAAGTCTGAACTCTGACTAGGCCATTGCAATACCTTGATTCTTTTGTTTTTCAGCCAATCTGTTCTTGATTTGCTGCTGTGCTTGGGATCATTGACCTGTTGCATGACCCAATTTCAGCCAAACTTTAGCTGTCACACAGATGGCCTCACATTTGACTCTAGAATACTTTGGTATAGAGAGGCGTTCATAGACGTTTTAAAACCTGCAAAGTTTGCAGGTACTGTGACTGCAAAACAAGCCAAAATCATCACTCCTCCACCATCATGCTTCACAGCTGGTATAAGATGGTGTGCTGATATGCTGTGTTTGATTTTCCCCAAACGTGGTGCTGTGCATTATGCCCAAACATCTCCACAATGTCCATAGGATATTGTTCCAAAAGTCTTGTTTGTTCAGATGCAACTTTGCAAACCTAAGCCGTGCTGCCATCTTCTTTTTAGAGAGAAGAGACTTTCTCCTGGCACCCTTTCCAAATAAACCCTACTCGTTCAGTCTTTTTCTAATTGTACTGTCATGACTTTGGGTTGAATTTGCGCTCTCATTGTAGAATGAAGGGCTTTAAATTGTTTGTAAATGGCCTTATAACCCTTCCCAATTTGTTGGGCAGGAATATTGCTGATAGCTTTCTTCCTTGGCACTGTGTTAAAATACTCACTTGAATGTTTCAGACCAACATACTGCTAAAACTTCGGCTTTTATAGAAGTAGTCACGCTTGCTGAAGATCAATTATTTAAGGGCGTTTGGTTAGCGGCACCTGTCTGCTACTTAGCCTCCTAATTCCTCTTAATTCAGTACGGAGTACTTTGTTTTTCACCCACCGCTTCTCCACTTTGGCTTTATTTTTCTTAAATCATGACACGGTGCCATATGTCATTTGTTGTTTTACATCTGTGGTTGTATTTACCTGATTTTAAGACTTGCTAAGGAAAAGATAATTGTTATGTCCTGATATGTAAAACCATAGAATTCACTTTTTCCCGTGACAGTATTTGTCCATTGAACTTCAAGAATACAGAACTTTGAATTTATCTTACATTCTAAACACTTTTTTCCCAATCTTTCCATTTCTTCTCCAGGCCTGTGTGTGGAATTCGTGGAAAGACTCTTATAATCAATTTACCAGGTAGCAAGAAAGGGTCACAGGTAAATAACCAATATCGCATAAAAATGATGGTATTTTTTCTTTTCGTTTTTTTAATTTATAATGCTAATTGCATATTGTTTAATCATATAATATATTTACATTTAAGTCTATATGTATATTAAAGGTAAATACATATTTCCAGAGGCATTTTAGCATCAATTAAACCTTTTTGGGATTGATGCTTTGGATTTTTTTGTTGTGTTTTTTTGTTTGTTTGTTTTTTTGTGTTTTTTTTTAGGTTTACAAGTAAAGTTTAGTACAGTTAAGGTTTTTTTTTGTTTGTTTTTTAAATCTTTGCTAAATCAAAGTGAAGCAATTAATAATGTTATTAGGTGTGGATAATAAATCCAATAAAGAGCCTATATTAACAAAATAAATGTAGACATATGAAGGGCAGAATAAGAAATGGAAAAGAGGACAAGAAAAAAAATGAAACACAGAGAAAGAAAGAAGAAAACCAAATAATTTCTGCCAAAGTTAGCAGCAATAGACTTTAAATTATTTTAATGCCTATAATCACATTGAATTGGTTGTACTGCCTGGAGTCTTCAGGCACTGTGCCTGTATTTAGAGTAAATACATTTTTCAAGCATTTTAACACCAAATGAGGGTTAATGGCCTACCACAGCCAGGCTGCCAGTGAAGATTCTTCCTTAGCCATATCATTTCATACCAGCCAGCAATTGGCAACTGTTAAAGGATCTCTATAGGCACCCAGACCACTTCAGCTTAATGAAGTGGTCTGGGTGCCAGGTCCATCTAGGAGTAACCCTTTCTGCTGTATGTTTACAAATGGGTTAATCCAGCCTCTAGTGGCTGTCTCCTTGACAGCCGCTAGAGGCGCTTCCGCGCTTCTCACTGTGATTTTCACAGTGGGAAGACGCCAGCGTCCATAGGACGCGCATGCGCATTCAGCCGATGACGGGGAAAGGAGGAGGAGAGTCCCCAGCGCCAAGGCAGCCGGGCGCTGGAAAAAAGATAAGGGATAAACCCCTTCCTCACTCTAGAGCCCGGCAGGAGGGGGGCCCAGAGGGTGAGGGGGACCCAAGGACCCTATAAAGCCAGGAAAAAGAGTATGTTTTCCTGGCACTATAGTGGTCCTTTAAGGCTAATGCTTTCCCAGTAGCCCAAGCAGCAAGTAGGGAAAAGGATGATGAAGAGCATTAAACCTTTAAAAATAGTTTAGCTCTGGATGGAGTGCCTTTGTGGACTCCAATCACTAAAACTAATTTAATCAGATAAAGCAATTACAGTACCTACAGTATCCGCTTAAATAAAGTTCCTTTATGTAAACTTTAGTCAATGTTTGCTTGTTTTTTGTAAAGTGATGGGGTGACTTTAGAAACATACTCTTATGAACATACCTATTAACTAGTGTTTCACTGACATAGGATAATATTTTTAGATCGTGGTGCATGTATTATCCATTGTTTGCCAGACTAACAACCCAAAAATTACTTACAATTGTGTTCTTTTGGTCAATGCAGGAATGCTTTCAGTTTATACTGCCAGCCCTACCTCATGCCATAGACCTTTTGAGGGATGCAATTGTAAAAGTAAAAGAAGTTCATGATGAGTTGGAAGATTTGCCTTCACCGCCACCACCCCTCTCTCCTCCACCAACAACAAGCCCTCACAAGCAGACAGAAGATAAAGGTGTACAGTGTGAAGAAGAGGAGGAAGAGAAAAAGGACAGCGGAGTTGCATCAACTGAGGATAGTTCCTCTTCACATATTACTGCAGCCACCATTGCAGCAAAGGTTAGTTTTAAAATAAATTCTGTGTAAGACTGAAAGCTAGTGATGAAATGTTTATTTTGTTAAGTACTTAAAGGAACACTATAGGGTCAGGAACACAAACATGTATTCCTGACCCTTTAGTGGTAAAACCACCATTTAGGTAGCTTGTCGTCTCCTGTTAACCCCTTTAAAAAGTAATAAAACTTACCTTATTTCCAGGTGCTGGCCCCACCCCCGACCTACCTTCTTGCTGACATCAGAATTGATCATTTTTAGCCAATCCAATGCTTTCCCAGCTGGTCCAAATGCTGGCTTGGCGAATCAGCACCTTCTCATAGAGATGCATTGAATCGATGCATCTCTGAGGAAAATTCTGCACTAAATGGCAGTGCTGCATACTGTGCACCACTGTCCCAGGAAGCACTTCCAATGGCCATTGGAATTGTCCCTAGGGGCAATGTAAACACTGCCTTTTCTCAGAAAATAGTGTTTACATGAAAATCCCTGCAGGATACAATTATACTCACCAGAATAACTACATGAAGCTGTAGTTGTTCTGGTGACTATAATGTCCCGTTAGTAGAGTCAATATTTTTTCAACATATTATCTAAGGAATAGACCCCCTAAAGTACACCCCTCCTCACCCACCCACAAATTTATATATGTTTATATATGTGTGTGTGTATGTGTATAATATATATATTAGTGTGTCAGCCCCAAGAGTGGAAGTGATCCTTTTTAATTTTTTTATAAAAAATGTCTAAAGAAAAAAAAAAAAAAAAAACATGGGGAATACAGCAAAACACAGAAACAGATAATGGTATAGTACCCCCTGGCACCACTCACTTCATATATGTGAATATTGCAATCACAAAATGTCTTTAAAAGTGAAGCTTTGAAATAAATATGGTAACTCCCCACGATTTTGATATAATGGATTTAGGGCTGGTTATTGAATAGATCTGCTAAAACAAAGACCAATAGTGCAGTACAATAGTAATGTTAAAAGTAATAACACATATTTTTCTATTTAATGTAAAACGAGGTCATCAGACTTATAACAAACATTACCGGTAATTTGTACAGATCAGGTTCTGCCATAACGCGTTTCATGTTGGATAATTAGTCATCAAGTGCCAAATAGACCACTCCACATTAAAAAAAAAAATAAAAAAAATCTATACACAATAAAACCACAATGCAAGGAAAATCCCACAAAATAATCTAAACAAAATATGTGCAAATTAAATATTGGCAATAATAAACATTAAAAAAAAATAAAAAATCAATAAGTCTCTATAATGCAAATATTATTCTGCCAGTTCTTCCTGTATATTTACCTATTATTTGTAGCTATATGTTCTTTACTGCTCAAGTATTGGTTTATAGCAGATATGGCGTCTTTGATTGTGATCACATCAGGAATTAAAAAAAAAAAAAAAATTAAGCTTTCCTGATTTATTCATTCCAATAATCTCACCCTTTTTTTCTGTTTTGGTCATTCTTCTTCTATCCTGCTTTGCTTACATCTTTTACTGTCTATATTTCAGTTTTTCTCTCTGCTTATCACAAGTGTAGCGGTTTCCATTATGCAACAAAAAGGGGGAAAACTATTTCTTGACTCCATATTGGCAATCATTTTTCTCTCTTGAATCAACAACCGGTTTACATAAGTATCAATTATATTCTTGAATATTCTGTTTATGCAAAAAAGCATCCAAGCCTTTTTTCAATTTTTTTTATTATCTATAGAATCTGATAAGACAACCTCTTTAGGCAGAGAATTCAACATCTGTATTGTCCTTACTCTAAAAAAACCCTTTCCTCTCCTGTAAGTGAAAACGCCTTTTTTACCGTCTCAATGGGTGACCTCCAGTCTTGTATATTCCTGCTAATGAATGTTAGTGGTTTGTACTGACCCTTTGTATATTTGTATAGTGCTATGATGATGATGCACCTTTTTTTAAAGAAAACAAATCCAGTTTTTCTAACCTTTCCTTATAATTAACCCCTTAAGGACGGTGGGCGTTCTATGACATTCTTGTTGGGGGGTCCTAAACGCCACAGGGCGGCATAAAACGTCCCTGCCATCCTTAAAGGGGCACTCCAGTGCCAGGAAAACAATCCGTTTTCCTGGCACTGCAGGTACCCTCTCCCTCCCACCCCCCATCCCAAGTTGCTGAAGGGAATAAAACCCCTTCAGTGACTTACCTGCATCCAGTGCCGAAATCCCTCGGCGCTGGTTCAGGGTCCGCCCAAGCTCCTCCCCCACCGACGTCATCCGGCGGGGTAGACCTATTGCGCATGCGCGGCCGGCGGCGAGGGAGACCTAATGCGCATGTGCGGCAATGCCACGCACGCGCATTAGACCTCCCCATAGGAAAATACTTTCAATGCTTTCCTATGGGGAATTTAGCGACGCTGGAGGTCCTCACATAGCGTGAGGACGTCCAGCGACGCTATAGCACAGAAAATCTGTGCTATAAACGCGGAAGAGCCACTAGAGGAGGAGTTAACCCTGCAATGTAAATATTGCAGTTTATGAAAACTGCAATATTTACAGTTGCAGGGTTAAGGGTAGTGGGAGTTGGCACCCAGACCACTCCAATGGGCAGAAGTGATCTGGGTGCCTGGAGTGTCCCGTTAATACTCACCAGGTTCCCGCCAGCCGTCACGGTCCAGGCTGCTCGGCCCCCTCCATCCGATCTGGTCCTCCCAGGCCATGTGAACGTGCGGTACACACTATCACATGGCCGGCATGTGCAGTGCCTGCACGGGGACTGTCAGGCAGCCCCCTAGTGCCTGTAAAAAGGTTTTTCACAGTGAGAAGCGCCTCTAACGGCTGTCAATGAGACAGCCACTAGAGGCTGGATTAACCCTAATGTAAACACAGCAGTTTCTCTGAAAATGAATTAATGAAGATTATCCCTTAATTGCCCTATATAAAATATCCCACCCACAGATGTTAAGCTCACCGGTCTGTAGTTTCTGGGTTGAGCTTTCGAACCCCTTTAAAATATATGCAGCACATCTGCTTTTCTCTACTGAATTACTGTAGGAAAAGAATCCTAAAAATTAAAAAAAAAAAAAATGTTATGGATATTTCACAGATTATCCTGTCTACTCTTCTAAAAGTAGAATAATCAACCACCAGAACCTGTTCAGCCTTTCCTTCACACTAAAGGTTCCCTCAACTGTTAAGAGCAGCTTCCTCAAGCACAACCACTCCTAATCTGATACTCCAACATCTTCACTCAAGCGGGCAAATCTGCTGGGATTTGGCCACGCCCTTCCTCTTCCCTCATACTCTGCTACCTCACCCATCTGTCTCCTAGCTACCTGCCTGCTTTCCAGCTGGCTCATCTCCTCCTATCTGGCCCCACTAAACTTTGCTCAGTGAGCAGAAGAAAGCCCTCTCTAAGGTTCTCAGTCTGCCTCAGTGTTGCAAATTGGCTCTCCAGATCTCCGATCTGAGCTTCCTTAGAAGCCACTTGCTCACATTTGAAACAGTAGAAAGTATCCTAAAAAAGACTCTTCCAAGCATACATGCAGCAGACTGTGCACTTAGTCAAATTACTACTCTTGCTAACACTTATACTTGCCCCACTAAAACAAATGCAACATTTAAAAGGGTGGTCTTACTTAACGATATACTATTTTAAAATAGATTACCAGAGAACCACTTAGTGAGTAACCTCTGTGAGTTAAATAGGTGCACACAGATGACACACAGTCACACAGATGAAAGTTAAGAACCAACTCCCTTAATTAGCTCATGCTGAAAAGGGCACTTATAGTTTTGGTTTTATAGGCTACTACATTAAAAGAACACTAACATTTTAAATAGATATGTGTTTACAGTATTAGAGTGTTCATGTGCATATTTTAGATTATTAGGCCAAAACCTTTAAAATAATAAAAAACAAGTGAAGCTCACCTTTAGTCCAGCATAATTCTCGTTTAAGTCACGACTGATGGAGGGGCAATCCAGTACTTCTTGTAAAGAAATGACAATGGATGAATAAATGATTGAATTATATCACCTGGCAGTGATACAGAATATGATTACATGATAAGACTAATTATGATTAGGCTGTAATTACAGAAGGTAAAAGGAAACAAGACCTCAGTCACCTAAACTTAGTAAAGCTCCAAGAAGTCCATTATGTCAGAAACTGTTATTATGCACTAAAATGCCTGCACCGTGACTATTCTCCTACACTACACTTAAAGGGACACTCCACTGCTCAAATACAAAATAAATAAAAAATCATTGTGTAGTAGAAACACCCCAAATGGAAACGTGCATGCATTTAAATATTTATTTTTTTCATTGGAGTTATATCTAAAAGTCAGCTGTCAAAACCTACAGATCTCTTGTCTGTTGCCTTTGCAAGCTCTCCCATTCTAACCCCGCCCAGACTTTCTGTGGCTGTCCAATCACAGACATCCCTATAAGTCAGGTGCTTTGAGCAATTGTTGCCTCTTAAGATCAGCCGCATTGAGCTAACAAATCAGGAAGTAACATTACCTATTGTCTGCTTAAGAGCCAAGAGGGTGTAACCAGGTTAATTTATAAATCTGTCAATTTTAATTGAAATCTACACTTTTTGCAAAGTTAAATAAAGAGGACACACTCTTCACATATGAAGCTTTTCAGCAAGCTAAAGTTGTTTAGGGGTATTAAATGACCCTTTAAAATACACTGCACTAATCTCTTCACAGTTCTTGAACCCATTAGGATTAAGTTTAGGAGGTAATCCATTTAATTTCTGCAGGGTATTCACACACCCCCTGGCAGTGACACACACAGTTTACCTACACACTACCTGGTTGTTTTCATATTTTAAGAGGTTATTATGTTCTGCTCTTTTAATTGCTCACTAGAGCAAAGCAGCCTATTGTGAGAGATTAAATAAATTAGACGAAGAAAGAAGAAATCTAAACTTTACAGGAAGAATCAAGAATTCTTTGAAACCTGTAAACTTGTCTGCACTATAAGTTGCACCCATAAATTTTAGCTAGAAATTTAGGAGGTAAAAAAAAATAAAACAACCTGCACCAGTATTACAGTAAAAGTTAGCTTATGTACATAGGAGATATTGCATGTGTAGGTGTAGTGAGATGTAGCAGATGTGTGTGTTTAAGGATTGTAACGTATGCATGCAGGGGACGTGGTGTGTGTGTGTGTACAGCGGATGCAGTGTCTGTATCTGTAAAGGTTAGTGCGTGTATACAGTGGATGCAGTGTGTGCATTTGTGGGGTTGGAAAGGGATTAGTGTGGGAGGTGAGAGGAGCAGTTTTATATATTTATATATATATATATATATATTTACACTCCTATATACTGAAAATATGGTACATTGTTTTATTCATACACTTTGTAAAATATCCAGTGCTCAATCATTTATTGGACACTTGCAATGTAATGATTTTTTTTTAAATATAATACACTATATCATCCACTTTTCCCCCCAAGCTTTTATCCTTAAGCCGATATTTGTTGAGAGGTATTTAAAGGGTCTTTATAGTCACCAAAACAAATTAAGCTTAACTAAGAAGTTTAACCCCTTAAGGACACATGACATGTGTGACATGTCATGATTCCCTTTTATTCCAGAAGTTTGGTCCTTAAGGGGTTAAATGTATATATAGATCACGCCTCAAAAGTTTCTCTGCTCAATTCACTGCCATTAAGGAGTTAATTCACTTTTGTTTCTGTTTATGCAGCCCTAGCCACACCTCTCTTTCATTTTCATTCAGATGTCACTTACTTTAAAAGTTTTTATCTCATGATTTGAAAATTGAACTTTAATTACATACAGGAGGCTCCTGCAAGGTATAAAAACTATTAACAGAGCAAGAGACAAGAAACTCTAAATTAGAATTTGCAATAAAGGAAGTGTAAACATTAGATGACTCTTTATGGGAAGTGTTTAGAGAGGCTGTGAAAGTCACATGGAGGGAGGTGTGGCTAGGGCTGTATAAACAAAGTGATTTAACTCCTAAATGGCAGAGAATTGAGCAGTGAGCCTTCAGGGGCATGATCTATACACCAGAATTTGTGGTTGTAGTAGCATTGTGGAGAATGCTGAATCTTTCCTGTGAGTTTTATCCGGTCTCTGATATTTGTCAGCTTATTGTGCAGAAGACAGTGTCAACTGGTTCCAACGTTGGGTTACCGCTCTCCTGGCCACGAGGACCACGGCAGTAAAAAGACAGTGTTTACTGCAATAAGCCTGAAGGGAATGATTATACTCACCAGAACAAATACAATAAGCTGGTGACTATAGTGTCCCTTTAAAGTGTTTTAGGTGCACATAGATTTTCAGAATAACAATGAGATTAAGGTCTTTTTTTTTACTTTGTATGTATATTTTGATAACATTTTACTCTGAAGTGCATGTGGTCTCCGATTAGCTTGGCTTAATGGAATTAATTAGAAAATATTGCATGAATATACATATACAGCCTTATGCCTCATAACTAATCTCTATTTTATATAGAATAATATTTGGATGATATTGTTTCTTAATTAGAAAATTATCTAAAAGCATTGTATCACTCCCTGTACAAAGACAGGTCTCTGTAGCTGGATTTCCTGTATGGGGGACATCTCGAGAACATAGGTATGGGTTTTGGTAGCCCCCTTCCTGTCTCTTGACCCGTCCTATTTTTAGTTCTTTGCCTTTTCTGTCTTTTTTTTTTTTTTTTTATAATTCTTTATTTTTGCAGTGCATATCAGGTAAACAGACGCATGTGAGGTACCCCAACGGCAATCCTCATGCGTTATTAAGACATATGTAAAAATGGGGTAGTTGAGTATACTTGCACTTTTTTTATATTTAAACCAGTAATAGTGTTAACAAGCCATAATCAACAGCTATAGCCAGCATGAACTGTGGTGTGTAGGTTATCAAGCAACTGTTGTACAGCATCCCGAGGGAATACACAATTTTTAGGTCATTAATACAAGCTAAGTTAGCAGAGTATAGTAATCAATTAATTGTAAATGAGACAATTTTGTAACATACTGCAGGTTGCTGATTTGCTCGACCTTGCGTGTTAAACATGCGTAACTGTAGTTAGGATACACAATATTGAAAAGAAATAGAAATGCTGGTGGTGTGTATGTCCTGCCTTTGTGATGGCGACGTGCCTGTGTGTATGTTGAGCTGTGTAGGCTTACATCATGTATATCTACGATAGGTGTGCCTCCGTGGGCATTGCTTTGGCGTGATTATTCTATTAGTGAGTCTAACTGACGTGCCTGCTGAGCAGGGCACCATAATCCAAACCCGTGACACGTTTAATCTAGGCTTCTCTTTTAGAGACCCTATATGCTCATTAACTCAAAGTTATCAACCCGCTGTTTAGTAGCTCACGATATGCTCTGGTGCTGTCTAGTGTTCATTATGTGGACTAATATGCATGCATCTGAGACGTCACTGCCATGGTATTAGTGAAGACTACACTCTTATGCATTATGTGTGGGGTTGGAAAGACTCAGCTAATCTTAAGTGAAACAAATTAACATAACATTTTGAACTGCATAAACTTGCTGTCATTTTTGCGATTGCGTCGCTGGGTTGTTTGTAGCCTTGGTTAGGGACCCTGTCCAGATACAATTTACGGCTAGCATCCAGCTCCCGTAGGTAATCAGTCATCCGATTCCCTGGCTGGGATTCCACCTTCCTTTTGTGCCATGTCCAAGATTTTCCCGCCAGGGTGAGAGTCGGTCGAACCGTAAGCTGCATAGGTCCGTGGACAGTCCGCTCGGGCCCCCTCTTGTGGGTTGCGGATGGGCCCTCTGTTTGTTGTGCCCGCCGGTTACCATCCTCTCTGCATCCCGGTCAGCGTTGTGACCTGTGTTGTAGGCTGCTGTGTGCTGGGTTGCACTGTGCTTGATAGGGATTGCCTGGGCAGTCGACAGGGATGCAGGTCGTGCATGCTGGCGGTTCCCGCTCTGGAGCGTGGGGGCGCGGGTGTTAGTGCCCAGCAACCCCGGCGCCGCTCTCTGCCGTGCTGGTCTTCTGCTTTGCTCCCCTCGGGGGGCCGCACCGGAGCCACGAGGGGGTTTCCCATCCAGGTGGCGCCGTGTTGCCGGGCGGTTCCAAGCCGTCACCTCTTTCATCGCTTGAAGGCCTGTCTCCGGGTGTTTAGCTGCTTCCAGAGGCTGGCACGGAGCCTATCGCAGAACTCCCATATGTGCGTGGCAGGCTTGGTAAGTGTGCGCCTTTTCTTGGGCTGTGTTTGAGTCGCCATCTTGGTTTGGCCTTCGTAGTCCAGTTTGATCGTTGTTTTTTTCGCTTGATCAGGTTTTGATGCAGGGGCATTTGTCCCCAGCTTGGACCGGGATGTCCCCCACCGGTCCAGAGGTGGGGGGGGGGGGAGCAGGGCTGTGTTGTATTCATGCTTGGAAGCACAGCCCGCGCCGGGGGATCGGCCGCCTCCCCCGGACCTCTGGCCCCGCTCTGGTTTAGGCCGCATGGTCGGCATTGGGCTTTCTGTAGCGCTTCGTCTCCGGGGAGGTACCATTCTGTGGCTCTTGTCGTCGTGAGTCTGTCCCTGGCCACCTTGTGCCGCTAACGTTGGCAATTCCGTCGGTGTTGTCGGGATTATGCCCGTTATGGCGGGAGCTTGCAGATTGTGCGGCCGGCCATCTTGGCTGTCAGGCCCCGCCCCCTTTTCTGTCTTTTTTTAACCCTGCTCTTCCCCAATTTACTTACTGTCTCCCATGCAGAGATCCTGCCCTTTACCCTGTTCCCATTCTCTTTTGTTCATTATTCATAGTTCCCTACTGAAACACATAAGCCTTTGGATTTAGTTTAAGGATTCCTCTGCTCTACCCAAATCACATTATCTTGCATCTCGAGACTACAGAATGATGTGCACTACTTGATTGTTGTTCCCATGAGCTCTTTTCAGAAAGTCTCAATCGCATCTCTGGGATTCCTACCTCTTGGTTTGCTTCCCCTGCATGGGGTATTTTTTCCTAATGTGTTTTTGTCTTTGTTTTTGAATTGATCAAAAAATCTTAAATAAAGCTTGACAAAAAAAAATACATTGTATTTAAAATCACACCTCCCTCACCGCCCGGGATCAATACACACAGCCAGCCGCTTGCCTCTACAAACCACTAGCTTTCCACCCACTGAACCCCACAGGGTAAGCTTTTTTTATTAAAATAAGCAATAATGGGTCTGTCTGTCATTGTAAGTGTATGTCTGTCATGGTGTGAGTGATTGAGAGTGTGTCTGTCTGTGTCATGGTGTATATGTGTGTGTATCTTTCTGCTATGTTATGGTGTGTTTACGTGTCTGTCATGGGGTGCATGTCTGTTATGGTATGTGTGTGTGTCTGTTTGTCATGGGCTGTGTGTCTGTCATGGTATGTGTGTGTCTGTCTGCCATAGTGTGTGGTCTCCCCTCGACTGACCCCCTACCTCTATGGCTGAGATTATCAAGCTTGATGATATTAGCCAATCCAATGTTTTCCTATATGAAAGTATTGGGAGGCTATTGCGCATGCGCTGCAAAAAGGTGCACCAATCAGCATCTCCTCATAAAGATGCATTAAATCAATGCATCTGTATGGGGAATGTTCACCGCCTCCATGCACAACATGGAGACGCTGAATGTAGGTGCTGCACACTGTGCAGCACTGACACAGGAAGCACCTCTGAGTGACTAGAGGTGTCACTAGGAAGCATTGTAAACACTGGCTTGGGGACTATAGTCTCCAAAAGTGATCTTGGTGACTATAGTGTCCTTTTAAGAATTGTATTTTTGTCATTGAATATAAAGTTGTGTAAGTTTAAAAAGAAAAAAGGCTCCTAACTTTTTTAACTGGCTCCTAGATTCAAAGCAAATTTGTCAAGCCATGATTTAGTCCAATGTGTCAACCACAGGGACCAGCTTTTTAAATACTTTTGCTTGTTGCCACTAGTTGACCAGTGCATCTCCTCTATTTGTCTTGTGTCCTCTATTCTATTTATGGGGATGGGATATTGGTGTGCTTCCAGTATGCTGGGGTTAAGGCATTAGCCTTTCCTAGAAGTAGCTACAGTAGTGTCTGCTGGCTAAGGTCTTGGGGAGGTAGAGTTAGGCCAACCCAGCAGGACATGTGATGGAGCGAGTGTAGGAATATCTGGTATTATCTGCTTAATAACCGCAATGATTTGTCCCCAGAAGGCTTGAATATCCGTGCAATACCAGCATATGTATTCAATATAACCCCCTGCTCTCTGACCCCTCTAACATATGCTACTTATTGTGGGTATGTAGGAGTGGAGTAGGGATATGGTCCTTTACAATCTGGTCAATCTATTGTAAAATGCTTCTCTCTTACATAAACTAATAGAAGCCAACATGACCTTCCCAAATATGTATGACCAGTCCATGTCTGTAAGATGTATGCGCAGAGCAGATGTCCATTTGTCCATTTGGAAATTGGTAGAGTCCTTGCTGGATGCACATGTCTGTATTAAGGAGTAGATCTGCGATAGGGGACTCTTCAATACTCCAGATGGTGTGCAGGCAGCCTCACAGGGTGTGAGGTCTCTGGATTTCCAATGAGTTATAACATTTTCTTTTTTGAGGAACCGCTCAAATTGATAGTAACTCAACTTGTTCAACCGCAATAACAGTTTACCCTGATCCCTTAGATCTGTGAATGTAGGAATAGTGTCACCCTGAAGGAGTCTGTCACTAATCAAGCGTTGTATTGTTGATGCCCCTTGTCAATTCTGAGAGTCTGGGTTATCTGCTATTGGAAATAGGGGTTATATCCCAGGTGATATTTGCCAGTTCACTTTAAATAGTATCTACCTCTTAAAGATGTCCCAAGTCAAGGAGTGGGTATTATTTGCAAGATTGTGTAAGGGCAATGTTTTCCATGGTTGGGTGTGAAGAGGAACTGTCATGAAGCTCTGCCCTAGAGTGTGCCAAGATTTCTTTCAGCTTATGTTAGTCCAATCTCGAAGTCAAGTGAAAAGTATTGCCATATAATAATGGAAGACGTGGGGTAACATTATTCCCCCCTTCTCCCGAGGGCCTGTAAGTATATGGTAAGCTATTTATATGCGTGTGTGCTTATAGCATGATATATATGAGGTAATCCTAGAGACGGAATTGCGAGGGAGGTAGATTGAAAGTGTATGTTACATAGTTACAAAAGAGACTTGCGTCCATCAAGTTCAGCCCTTCCTCACATTTGTTTTTTGCTGTTGATCCAAAAGAAGGCAAAAAAAACCCAGTTTGAAGCACTTCCAATTTTGCAACAAGCTAGGAAAAAGAAAGATTATATCCTTGAATATTCTGTGTAACGGACCGTTTTGAACACAAGAGGTTAAAAACCGTTTAGGCGATATTCCCCTTTTAAATACACAAACAGCTGCTGCAAGCACCAATCTCCCGAATTGCAAACACAGGTGTAGGTGTAGGTGTCTATGTGCAAGAAAGAACATATTGAGTTGTGAATAACTATTAGCTGCATGTGAGTAGTAGGTGAAATATTTGTCTAATGGGTGTGCCCTATGCCAGCTGTCTATAAGTTAATTGGAGTGTAATGTTTTCTGGAGTAATAGACGTGTATGTTTCCGTAAGTCCCTGCCTTTTAAAGGTACTGTCCAGGGTCAAGTCCATTGAGACGTTCTGGTCTCCGCCAACTCTAGAATTCCGTCTGAAAAGGCCTGAATGTGCATTTGAGAAAGAAAGAAAGTTTGCGAATGTGAATGTGACATTATTAATGAGGGCCTTTACAAACAGAAACCTACCTTGCAGATCTGAAACACAGCCTATTAGTGCGAAAACAGTGTGGGACAGCAAAAAAATGACAACTCCTCTGAATTTGCCCCCATGATAATTACTATAGAACAATTGGAAATCGAGAGATATATTTGGACCTGAATGTTGGAGCTGAGCCCTCCCTGAAATGTGTCTATCGTATAAACTATGCATCCAATGGGCTTCTATTAGGGATCGACCGATTATCGGTTTGGCCGACATTATCGGCCGATATTCAGTATTTTCAGCAATATCGGTATCGGCCAATAAAGATGCCGATAATGCAGACCAGGGCTGCCATCAGGGTCCTGGGAGAGCCAGCACACTCTTACTTACCTTCCCAGCAGCTCCCCTGTCTAACTCTCGCAAGTACTGCGGCCGTCGGAGCGTTACCATGGCAACGCTCCGTGTGGCACGCAGGCCGCGAGAGTTTGACAGGGGAGCTGAAGGGAGCTGCTGGGAAGTTAAGTAAGAGTGTGCTGGGCCCCCCAGGACCGCCGCGGGCCCCCCAGGAATGCCATATCCGCCCTCCCTGGCCAGTAAGAAGCAGGGAGAGTGGACTAAATGTAAAATAATTAACATAACTACGCAAACACTCACTGGGGACATCTAGGCACTATAACCAATTTAATGAGATGGAATGGTTATAGTTCCTGCAGTATCCCTTTAATACGTATTGTGTTATGATCTGCAAATACTCTTTCCTTTGGGAATTGAATGGTGCGACCTACATACTTAGCACCACATGGACATTGTAGTAAATAAATAATACTCAAAGACATAGAAATTTTAAAATATTTTATACTATATTTAAGGCCTGCAATTATGCTTGCATTATACTCTTAATTCCCTTTGTCTTTGGTTGGTGAATGCACATCTTACACTTTTTTTTAATAATTAGTGATATATTGATCTTACTGTTTTCTGTTTGTTATATTTTGGGACCCAGCATCTTACTATCAGACATGGCATCTTGAATAATACCACTCCATCCACCAAGGATGACATTAAAGCTCTGTTCCAAGGTTTTGGAAGCATGTTTAAATCAGAATTGCGATGTCTAAGTAAGGAGATGGCAAATATTTTCCATAGAATACTTAAAGAGCTTGACGAAGGCTAAGGGAAGAGATCCGACATCCCAAAGTGCCACATAAAAAAAAAAAAAACAACACAGACTGGTTCAAGAGCCTGACATATATTGTTCGAACTTTTCTGTTTTTTGGACCCACATTTAAATTGTGGGTCCAAAAAATGTAATGTCCTACTTAAAGGCCTTAACATCACTTGATCTGGAAGTCACTCATTAAAGGTGAACCGGGCTTACCAAATCTGCAGAACAGTTACTGCTCCCCTGTTTACATGCAGATAATTTAGTTATCTGTATCTGATAAAATAGTGATTCTCCAAATGGTGCGAACCTTGCCTGTGTTCCAGTATGACAACCTTCATCTTCAGAGATTTGCTATATGAGTTACAGTGGTCTAGGAGATATTCACTAATAACTTCAGCTTTGCGTTATAGAGGGTTACCCCATAAGTCGGACAATACCTTGCAGCTACACACCAGGCAGCAATATTACTTACTGCACCCAGAGGAAGTACTGGTATCATCTTCAGTCTTTCCTAGCTTTGGCTGCCTTTGAGCTGGAGTAATGTAGGGGCTGACTGCTTAGTATCTGTCATCTTTCCTAAAATCCAGGACAGTTCTTTTGTACACCTTGGAGCACAGGTTCTTCTTTTGTTTTTTCCTTTTTCCCATATTTGACAAGTCTTGTGTCACAATTCGGGGAACCCAACACGCTAACACACACACAGACACACACACAGAAAGTGTGCAGTACCAGACCTTAGAGTGGCCGGCCTAAGCACACACAGAATAGTCAGGAGATAAGCCGAGTAAGGGGAACCAGAAAACATAATAACGAGAAACAAGCCGAGGTCAAAGGGTAGGAGAAAGTCACAAAGTCAGTATAACAAGCCAGAGAGTACGTAACCAGAAAGCACACGTTCAGTATCAATACATAAAGCAAAGACCACAACAGGGCACTGAGAGGCAGGAAAGGTAAGTATAAATATCCTAGCCTTAATTCTGATTGCATAACTTCCAATCAGAATTAACAAACACACGTGGGGGGTATCTATACCCCCCACTGTGATTTTTGTACTGTCGCTTTAACGCCGGGTCACGTGAGTGACCCCGGCGTACTGATATGGGTGCCGGCTCCCAGCGTGCAGCGTTAGACATGCTGCCGCTAGGGGGAGGAGGAGGAGAGGACGCGAGCGGCGTGTCAAGAGGAGAGGACGACGCTCGCCGACCGGTAAGAGGAGGGGGGACCGCGGGCAGCGACGGACCGAGGGTGAGTGCTGCGAGCGGATTGCAGCCTCCCCTCAGCGCTGCCCGCGGAGCCCTGACATCTTGTTCGGTGTGCTAACTGATGCCTTCCACCCCTGGCCCTTTAGTTTCACCTTATTATTTTTTTATTATTTTTATCTATCTAGTCATTGTTTTCCGCAAGTACCCATAGACCATTAAGACATATCTTTTTCCTAAAGGGATTTTCTATGTCCGTTTGTTTTAGACTTGTGCATTCAGTTTCAAATCAACTGGGATGTGATTATTCCGTTTTTTTTACTCCTCCTCCTTTTTCCCTATTTGTTACTTCTTCTCACTTGATCTGTGATTGAAATGGTGTGAAAATGCACCTATCGGTGTAGTGCAAAGCATACACATAATATTTACATTATGTATATATTTTATAGTACACTGACTGGCCTATTCTTAATTCCTTTTTGTACCATCTAAATAATTTATAATCAGACTCCTATAATTTTTTTTTTTTCCTTACGAATTGATTCGGCTGAACTGAATTTTTCTGCTGTACACAAGTCTAGTTTATTTGTAGAGCTGTTTAGTCCCACAGTCTTTTTTACAGGCAAGTTATATCCGTAATAATTATTTGATGTCCAAGAAGACATTCTAGGTAATATCTTGGTTTTGTTGGTAGCTGCACAACTACTCATAAAACCTCAATTATGTCTTAGGAGTGTGTTACAACTGTAGTATCTTGGCTTATAAAGATTTAATTGTCTGTGTTGAATGTCTAGGCCAAAATTTTTTAACAGATCTTTATACTAAATGTGATTTTTTTTTTTTTTTTTTTTTTTTTTTTTTACTGAACTGTGTAATTAAGGTTAGATAAAATCCTTATATTTAGTTCCCTACTTCCACCTGTCCCTCACCTATATTTTTTAATTGTATTATTCATATTGGTACTTAGTAGACAACAGATGTGTTGCTAATCAGAAGCCATAATAAACAATAATGAAATTGAATCCATTTTTATTTTATGCGTATTTTATAATATTTCCGCTAATGATGCACTGGATCCGCCCCTCACTTAATCACTAAACATGATGATTTATTCACTATTTTTGAAGTATGGTAAGTAACCTAGGCAACTTGATGGGGCAATAAATAGACAATGTAGGCACTGTAACTGCTTCGTCCCATTGAAGTGGTTATAGAACAATTGTGAAATTGTTTCATTTAGAATTAAACGGTTTTAATGCTAAATGAGTCTCCAGCAGCATTAGCCTTAGCAGCAATAGTTGGCTGTGATTAGTTGAGAGTGTCAGCTGACTGCTTTCAGCCTATTACAATGCCCATTGCTGGTATGACTAAAAGAAAGTGTATCATTTTTGTTTTAGGCTTACCTCCAATGGAGGCTGGGCTGTGGGTGGCTAGGGACCCTTATTTCATGTTGACCTGCTTAAAAATGTTTTTTTAACACCGAATGGTCAGACAGCATCAATGGACTCTGGGCATTGTATCCAAGTCAATGAGATTACATTGTTATAGTGTCTACAGAATCCCTTTAAGCTGCAAAATAAAAGTTTATCTTCCCTGGCTAAAGAGAAAAAGTTAATAGATTTGGTCTGTGTAAATAACCGACCAAATCACCAGTTTGGCCTCCCAGATGAGATCTAGTGTTCAACCCTTGTCTGAAAGTCTATATCAAAACAAACTGTACTTTCCAGAATGTGTTTTTTTGTGTTTTTTTTTTTTTATCTATGCAGTGATTGACAATCCACACTTTAGAAATCTCTCCTTTCCTTCTTTTCCTTTACGTGACCAGGAAGCACTTCCCTGTTTTTCTTTCTGGGAAGTACACTTTGTTTTGATGTTTCTTCTTTTGCTGTTTCGCTACGAATAGATGTTTGAGTCATGCATAACAAGTTACGGCAATTGTAAAAGAGAACAAAATGTGTCGTATGCCTCCTTTAACTTGTCATTTTTTTTATGCTTCTTTACATTCCAAGATATTTCATTTTGGATCTGTATTTAAATGTGTCCTTAATCACACCTGTCTTTTGTTCCCTTGTCTTTTCTATGCTGTATAAATATAAAGCATGTATATATCTGATTTTTTTTTCTTTCTTTTTTCTTTCTTTATTATTTTTGTTAGACCTGTAGTCTGAAGATTGCAGCTTTGCTACTAGAATATTCATTCCAGACATAAAAAACAAAACACTCCGAACACAAGATCCCTTAAAGAAAACTACCTACCTAGTTAATCTGAGGAATGTTCTAGTTCATTCTGATCAGATATACAAGCCCATTTCTGATTAGAGAACCCATAATGCAAGATGTCATAGATGTCTGGGCAGTATCACTGGTAGAAACATACACAATTAAGCCCTGCGCTCAACTCCCACTAATCCTGGGCAGCAGCAATTACTATGGTACACATCAGGCCAGTACATACAATCTAAAAATAAAAAAAAGTTACTTGCGCACCATGCACATTTTAGTTTTTTTAGTATCACTCCAATGGTCATTCAAGCGTAAGCTTATCTGCAAACATCAAGGCAAAACCTCTTTGTTGAGTCCTACATTAACAATTCACCTTGCTGTTTTCCACTAAAAGGTAGAAATCTCTAATGAGACAGAGGGGGTATTTTTTCTAAACCCCTACACACTTATAAACCTTTAATAAGGAACACATGAGTTGGGCGGCAGCACGGTAATATGACTATATAGTACAAAAGTAAATACAAACATCCAAAATGAATCACTGCGCTCAAACTCCCACTATTCCTGGGCGGATCACCCATAGACATATGACCTTGGGCAAAAACTGGGTATTTTTAGTCTGTGTGATGGCTGCTGGGAATGTTGTGATACTGTATTTTTATACTTTGGTCCTGTGTGTGTGTGTGTATATATATATATATATATATATATATATATATATATACAATATAAGTATAATGGTACTCAATATTAAATTGTATGCCTTGGTGCACTCCCACGCTGGTTATGTATGGTATATGTAGAAAAAAGGAGGCACTCTTTGGTCTTTCAAGTAGTAAAAAAACTTATTTAATCCATCACAAGGTATACAGTTAGATGACCCATTCGGGTCTTCCTCAAGGTCAGCATATACCCATAACAATAATCTATATATAGGAAAAGTGTAGTGTACTCACCAATTGTGATAATCACCCTCCTCCCCTCAATCGAAACCCGGAAGTGTCTAACGATTGTCATGTGGTTTGCGTGGTGACGTAGTCACGTTAGACGTGCGTAATAGCGTATGTGTGGTTGCTAGGAAACCAGTCTAAACGGTAACGACTGGGTTGGAGTGATTCCTTGTGAAATAGAAAATGAAATCTATGTGATCATTATATAAAATATGTATAGGCACGCTATTTAAAGCGTTGTAATGACTGTGGAGCAGATGTAGTGTGAAACATCCTAAGGAATAGTGCATAGTGAAAAGGAAAATCAGTGCCAACTCTATATGTAAAATCAACAGTGCAGAAAAAATGTGACATGCCCCAAAGTGACAGCTATTCATATAAAAAACTTAAAAACAATGTTATTATACCATGAAAAGAAATATCAAAATCATTAGTATTAGTTATTTTCCTTCAACTCTCCGGGACAGCTATGGGAACGGCGATGGCACCATCTTATGCAAATGCTTTTATGTTCGTTTTTGAAAATCAACAGATCCTACAAAAATTTGGGGATCGGATTAAACATTATCATCGCTTTGTAGATGATATTTTTCTGATTTGGACTGGCACTACTCATGAACTAGAGCAGATGATATCCGAAATTAACCAAGCTCCCAACTCAGTGAAACAAACTATGAATTCTGATCTACACTCTATACAGTTCCTTGATGTGACGATTTTTAAACAACATGGGAAATTAGAGTTTATACTTTATCGGAAAAAGACAGAACGGAATACCCTTCTTATGGCCTCAAGTTTCCATCCAAAAAAAATTTAAAGCTTCATTACCCATATCCCAATTCCTGAGAGTCTATAGATACAATAGTACTATTCAACATCGTGAAACACAAATCCAGGAAATGTGGAATAGGTTTAGGGCTAGGGGTTATTTGGCTCATACCCTTGAACTAGCCAAGATACGAGCAAAAGAAATATGGGAGTCTGAAAAGGAGAAAAAGATCATTAAAATAACACCGACATCTAAGATATTCCTTCCGATTACCTTTCACGCAGGCACATCGGTGGTTAGAAATTCCATCAACAAACACTGGGGATTGTTACAAGCTGATAAACTACTGCCAAATATGTTCCAAAATCCACCTACAATCAGTTATAAAAGGAATAGAAAAATCAGATATACTTGTGAAAAACGACCCTAGCCACTGCTATCAAATGCCAACTAAAATTGTCAGAAAGGGGTGTTTCAAATGCAGTGGGTGTGTAACTTGTAGTCACATGGTTAGTGGAACTACGTTTGCACACCCACATAGTGGCAAAAGGATTAATATCGCACAATATATTACATGCACAACTGACCATGTGATCTACATGATTACCTGCCCCTGCGGACTCTCTTATGTGGGCAAAACCAACCTGACCCTCAGAGACAGGATACGTGGTCACCGGTCCACTATCACCACTGCATTTTGTGACCATGCGAGTGATAAACCAGTGGCAAAACACTTTTTAGATCTAGGACATCGATTACCGACTCTACGTTTTACAGCCATCGACCACATCCCCCCTCTACCCAGAGGGGGAGACAGATCCAATATGTTGCTACAAAGGGAGGCCCGCTGGATACATCGCTTGGATACCGTGACACCTAAAGGACTGAACCAAAATATAGTTTATTCTATTTTTCTCTAATAGTGGAAGCCTGTCCCTCACTCTTAGTCTGTATTTTGTATTTTGTATTTTTTACTTTTTTTTTTTTTTTACTTTTCATCTTTTATATTTTATTTTTATTCTTTACCAGCATATTTCCTAAATAATTTTTTATCCCTTTTTTCTTTTTTCTTTTTTTAGTCCATGTTTAGATAGGGTGTTCTTGATAATATTGCATTATTGTAATAATATACATATGATCACAATTATGTAAAGTGACTAATGCAAATCTTAGGCTACTTCCATGACGCCTTATCAACAACATGGATTTCCTATAATTGACGTTATGTGGAAGAAGTCAGAAATATATGGTCTTTAAATATATTTGTCCAGTATACTGGGCTTCTATACTCCTATTAAAGCCTTAATTATCCTATATAATATTTAATAGGCTATATGTAAAAATATAATGTTGGTTAATAACCATTAAGATACTAATGATTTTGATATTTCTTTTCATGGTATAAGAACATTGTTTTTAAGTTTTTCATATGAATAGCTGTCACTTTGGGGCATGTCACATTTTTTCTGCACTGTTGATTTTACATATAGAGTTGGCACTGATTTTCCTTTTCACTATGCACTATTCCTTAGGATGTTTCACACTACATCTGCTCCACAGTCATTACAACGCTTTAAATAGCGTGCCTATACATATTTTATATAATGATCACATAGATTTCATTTTCTATTTCACACGGAATCACTCCAACCCAGTCGTTACCGTTTAGACTGGTTTCCTAGCAAACACACATACGCTATTACGCACGTCTAACGTGACTACGTCACCACGCAAACCACATGACGATCGTTAGACACTTCCGGGTTTCGATTGAGGGGAGGAGGGTGATTATCACAATTGGTGAGTACACTACACTTTTCCTATATATAGATTATTGTTATGGGTATATGCTGACCTTGAGGAAGACCCGAATGGGCCGAAACGTCGGTCATCTAACTGTATACCTTGTGATGGATTAAATACGTTTTTTTTACTACTTGAAAGACCAAAGAGTGCATCCTTTTTTCTACATATACCATATATATATATATATATATATATATATATTTGTGCTTATGTGTCTTCTGGTATTCTTGCCTATTTTTTTTTATTTTTTTTTACATTTGGGAATTGTACACTCCCAATTACTTTAATGAATTCTATATCGTTAGGAATACAAACACTATAGTTTTAATCTATCTAATCTGTCCTCCCCCACTGTGCGAGAGTTAGGAAGATGAGTATTACTTATCCTTCGCCGTGCTGGTCTCGATGATGCTGCTTTGCCTCATTGTCTGAGATCATCAATGTTGAAGATCTTACAAAATTCAATTTTTCCCCATAGGGAAACATTAGAAAGATAGTGCACTTGTGGGGCAAAATGCTACACTGCGCCAATCAGATGTTCTTGTGAAACCATCTGATTAAGTAGCCGAGTTTAACTCTGATATTGTGGTGGGAGCGCTCTAGTCAATGGCGGAACTACCGCTGGTAAGACTGTACTAGAACCCAGGGTGCTAGAGGGCCCTGCACAGGGCCCAGAGTTTCACCATTGATTTATGTTCGCACTGGCCCGAGGGCTGCGGCAGTACACAGAAGCGGGTGGTCACAGAGAAAGAAGCAGGGGAGGGCTAACTGACGATGTTTAGACGTTGAGGCAAGTAGACTTGCCTCAACGTCTAAACATCAAGGTTACATACATTTACAGCTCTGTGTTAGAACCCCAACACTACACATAAAGGCATGCTTGCATTCAAATGCCAACAATACATACAAACACACACTCAATACAAAAATATGCTTACATTCAAATACACCAACACTGCACAGGGCTGAATACAACCCCGCAAGGATGTGAAAATGGTAGAATCCCAGCTGTCAAAGCATTGTTGGAGTTTTACAGCAGATGGGGACTACCTTTTGGTCATCCTTGCGATGGGGGGAGCAAAATTCTTGCACCAGAACCCTGTCTGTTCTGCTTCTACTAGCTGTCTTCCTGACAGCCACTACAGGCATGTGAACCCTGCAATATAAACCTTGACCTATCTACCAAATAGTAGTGTTTGCAGTTGCAGGGTAAAAAGGGCATCCAGACCACTTACTTGAAATAGTGATCTTAATGCCTGTAGAGCAAATAACAGAGTAAAACTTTGATATTTCCCTAGCATATGGTGGCAGTACACAGATGGCAGTACACAAATGGGTTATACTTCCATATGCTGGAACAAGTAGCCTGTAAGATATAAAACAGATTAAACGTGCTCCTCCCACTCTCCCCTTATATTCCCCATGGTCCAATACTAACTAGTTCTTCTTGTCCCAGCACGGGACGGATAGGTAGTCTGTTTAGGATGGTGAGGTACACGGGATGTTGTCAGGGGAAAATCAGACAGCTGCCCGGGTGGTATGCGGAGTGACCCTGCTCCGGCTCCTGAGGGAGTTACGAAGCAAATGAGGTAAGCGCTTTTATGCCGAGGATGGTCCTGGCATTTTCTGTTAACCGGTCAAGGTGGGGCACCTATAACATTGCAGGCCAGGCGCCTGCACACCGCGGTGGAACGCAATCAAAGAGGGTTTACGTTCCACCGACGTTCCGACCGTGCTACTGCGCATGTGCAGATTGGAACTTTGTGGTTTTGGCGCTAAATTTCAACTGCTAGCGCTATTTAAGCTGTCCTAGACCCTCCTGTCAGCAGGATTCAGATTGGGTCTGCCCTGTGTGAATTGTCTTTAGAAAATCTAAGCTGTTAGATTTCCTCTAGAAGAGATTACCAGTCAAAAAAAAGGCCCTTCCACAGGAAGAAAGTCCACTTGGAAGCCGGGTTACAAAAACTTCCAGTTTCGCACTCGCAAGAATTATGGATATCAAGACGGATTCAGAAAATTTCATAGATTCCAGAAGGAATCCAGATTCGAAGATAAAACCGGTAGATAAAAGATAAAAAGAGGAGGTTTTGATGTCAGAAGGATAAGAGGCAGACCAAACAAAATCCTTGGGTGCTAATTATCATTGCAGATACAGATACAAAATCAGATTTACTGAAAAATCAAGGCACAGTCTCACAATTTCTTTTTACCAATCAAAAGGAAAAAAAAAACAGGCTCTTTTGGCAGCAGCAGATTCTCTTTTGAGGAAAGGGGTTATAGAGAAGGTCCCAAAAAAACAAGAATTTTAAGGCGTTTATTCTTTTAGTTCCAAAGCAAGATCAATCCCTGAGACCGATCCTGGATATAAAGAATTTGAACAAGATCATCCCATACCAAAAATTCCGTATGGAATCCATTTTATCGGCCACCCATATCATACAGAAAGGGGACTTCATGACTACTCTTGATCTCAAAGACGCTTATCTTCATGTACCTATGGCCCAAGCGTCAAAAAAAATCTTAAGATTCGTCATAAAAATAAGAGGGAAACTTCTCTATTTTCAATTCAAAGTTCTGCCGTTTAGTCTGACTACAGCTCCAAGAATTTTTACAAAGATCCTCACTCCCATTTCTGCAGCTTTAAGGGAAAAAGGTTTTGCTATCATTACATATCTGGACGATTGGCTTCTAAAGGCAAAGACAAAAGAGCTACCGAAGCTTCACGTCCAGACTACTATAGATTTCTTAGAACATCACGGTTGGGTGATCAATCGAAAAAAGTCTCATCTTCATCCCGCTACAGAAGCTCAATTTCTGGGATCCATCATAAACTCAAGGACTCTTTCATTACACCTTACTCCAGAAAGTAAAAGGAAATTAAAAAAGGAGTATCTTTTTTTAAAAAAAGAACCAAGCTGTTCAATTCAAAGGGCAATTAGTGTCCTGGGGACTTTAATATCATCCATTCCGTCAGTAAAGTGGTCAAGAGCAGCCGTTAGACCCCTTAAATGTGAAATTCTAAAGAAGTGGTCAAAAAGGGAAGACTTTCTAGATTTGGAAATTGTACTATCTTCCGAAATCAGAAGTCAACTTGTTTGGTGGAAAAGATCCAGCTTCCTTTCAGAGGGTCTATCTTTCAAACCAAAAGAATGGCTTATCCTGACTACAGATGCCTCCCAACACGGCTGGGGTGCTCATTTCCAATCCCATATGCGTCAAGGGATCTGGTCCACAAAAAGACATTCGCCAATTTTCAAACTTAAGGGTACTAAAAGCCGTTCTCAATGCACTTCTTCACTTCAAAACTTGGATATCACACAAAGCTGTAAGAATTCAATCAGCCAACAGTACAACAGTTTCTTATTTGAACAGACAAGGTGGAACAAGAATTTGCTCAGAAATGTTTCTTTGGGCACAAAGGAGTTGGAAGATGTGGCTGCTACACACAAAAAGGGGAAAGACAACTTTGTAGCAGACAAGTTGAGCAGGTCAAAATGGTCACAAGCGGAATGGTCCCTTCATCCAGACTTTCTCTCAGCTCTCACCAAAAGATTCGGAATGCCAGACATAGATCTCATGGCCAGGAGGATAAGTTGTAAGGTAAGGTCAGAATTTTCGCCTCACTTCACAGCCAGGATCATGACCATTTTCTAGACGGAATACGATCAACTGGAATTTCAATCTGGCATACGTTTTTCCTCCAGTAGCCTTGATTTCAAGGATCATCCAGAAAATCAGATCAGAAGAGGCTTGAGTGCTGGTAATTATTCCTTACTGGCACAACAGAAGTTGGTTTTCGGAGTTGCGGATGATGGCAGTTGCTTTTTGGGAACTACTAATCGACCTTCCCTTGTTAGAAAACAGGCAACTGCCCCTCGACACCTTGAGCGTGTTCATGTTGACAGCATAGCTGCTGCAAGGCTAATATTTCAGAGTCATGGCATTCAAGATGACAGGTTTGATCTTTTGATGAGCTCCACTAGGAAATCTACTTTGAGAATTTATTTAAGAATTTGGAAAAGGTTCCTCCTTTGCTGTTATCATCACAACTGCCTTCAAAGTTCCCATTCAGTGGAAACCGTTATCCAATTTCTTCAAGATTGGTTCTTATCTGGTCTCAGCATCTCTATGTTAAAAGTGCATTTATCTGCCTTGAGCTATTTTCTTGTTAAGGAATTTGCTTCTCAGTTATTGATTAGATGCTTCTTCAAAGCTATACTACTGCTAAGACCTCCTTGCAAGTATTTTGTCCCATGTGTAGCTCCATTTGAGCCTCTGGAAGATGTTTCTTTAAAATGTATTTTTCTCAAGACCGTTTTTCTCATGGCTATCACTTCTGCTAAAAGAATTGGAGAAATTCAAGCCCTCTCTTCCTCTGAAGATTTTACCATTTTTTATCGGGTTAAAATCGTCTTATATCCCAAGCCTTCTTTCCTGCCGAAGGTTATCTCGTTGAAGGGCATTAATCAGTTCATTATTCTTCCCTCATTCTGTGGATCGGCATCTTCTCCTCTGGAACTCAAGCTGCACACATTGGATGTTAAACGATCCTTACAAATTTTTCTTCGCAGGTCTGCTCCCTTCAGGATTTCAGGTCACCTAGGAAAATCGTAGGGCAAGGTGGTGTCTAGAGCCACCATCGCTAGGTGGCTTATGGAAAGCATCAGGTTATTATATACTCATAGTGGTCTTTAATCTCTTATGTCTGTTAAAGCTCACTCCACTAGAGCTATGGCCACTTAATGGGCTGAACGTGCCAACGCATCTCCAGACCGCATTTGCAGAGCTGCCACCTGGTTTTATCTTCACACATTTATAAAGCACTACAAGATAGACCTCTTCTCATCATTAGAAGCTCTTTTTGGTTGTAAAGTGCCGTGGTATCCTGATTTGCCGCCCACTTTTGTTTCATTTTCGTTTGGGATCTTGCTATATCCCATCTGTGTACTGCCACCATATGTTGGGAAAAACAGAGATTTTTACTCAGCGTAAATTCTTTTTTCTTTAATATGGTGGCAGTACAATATCCCTCCCTGTTTTTACCAATTTAATTTGCATTGTGGAGTCCATATTTCCCTTGGTATTAACTGGTTAGTAGTGGACCATGGGGAATAAAAGGGGAGAGTGGGAGAAGCATGCTTAATCAATTTAATATCTTACAGGCCACTTGTCCCAGCATATGGAAGTATAACCCATCTGTGTTCTGCCACCATATTAAGGAAAAAAGAATTCACGGTGAGTACAAATTTCTGTTTTCGATCAAATGGTCTCATTAAGACTATCTGATTGGCACAACGTGACGTTCTGCTGTGCACACAGGTGCACACAGACACACACAATAGTTGTACATTAAATTATTTGATATGTGGTTCCATTTTACTGTTGGTGAGCAATATATATTTATTTCTGTCATAATTGTAAATTCATTCTGGATCTGACTAATGTTGTTGTCAGCACCCTGTTATTCCCAAACATAATCAGGTTTCTGAGCATAGAAAATAATTGTTCTATTTGAGCTGAATCATTAATTTCTGATGTACCTTAGATAATATACATTATTAAGTAACTTTATGTGATTTGCAAAATAGTACACTTTTTGGAAACTGCATTGCCATCAATTAACAAATTAATTACTATATGCATAAGTAACATTAACATTTCCTTTTCTATGTGGAAAAGTGCTAAATGCTTACCAAAAGCCAATTTAAGCTAAATTAACAAACCTTGCTCAATCTTCATATAGTAAGATAAAAATATAATTCTAAGAACGTATGTTTTTTTCTTTTAAAGGATAACTGTCATCAAATTTAGTTTTTTATAAGATTGTTAAAATTAATTAAACTTAATTATATATATTTTTAAATGATGTATGTTGATTTTTTTTGAGAAATATTTGTATTTGGTTGTGAAGCCATGTTGGGTCAGGCTCTACTGTTATCTGACCAACTGCTGCCATTGCAGTGTCACATAGAACAATCACAGTAACAGGCAAGTTAGAGTAACCGTTAGTCAGATAACAGCAGAGTCTATCCCCAAATGGCTACTCAGCCGGATAAAAAAAGGGACATTTTCTAAAAAACAAACCAAAAAAAACCCACCAATATACATTATTTAAAAAAGCATAATTAAAGGGACAACATGTGCACCCAGACCACTTAATATCAATGTCCCTCTAGTCGTGATCTTGCAATGTAAAATATTGCTGTTCTGCTAACACAATGTTTACAATGCAGGGTTTAAATCTATTTAATGACTGTCATACAGATATCCAATAGAGGCACTTCTGCAGAAATAGTCCAGTAAAACTCGGCTAATTCAGTTAGATGGTTTTATAGAGCCCATACAGAATTTTTTGCATAAAATGGGGTTGGGCAAGCCAATGGTGCAAATCAGTGGGCTACAAACTAAAATAAGTCTACTATCAACCCTGTTAACAACAAATAAATAAAAATAAGTTATTTGTGTAACATAACAAAGAGATAGCTAGAAGCTATGTATTTGTAGCAAAAACCAGAATATACAAATTAGTGTATAGATTCCATGAGCCCAACAGCTTGCTTCCTATATATCCTCGAAGCATGAATTATTGCTGCAGCTGTGTTGAGGGGAGTGCTGGAGGACTGCAACGATAGCCCAGATGGCCACAATATCGGTTTGCACAGAGCATAAGCTGCATCAATGGCACCGCTGCACCGACATTACTGAACCCAGCCGTTCACCTCACGTGCGCATTCCCCAAAGTGCTCACCACTGCTCCAGCTGTCTCCAGACCACACCCCCACACCTGGGTAGAACTGAGGGGAATCCCACATGGCAACCTTGATCCATCCACCATCTTGGAGTTTTCATTCCTTGGACAAACTCTGTGAGTAGGTTTGCACAGAGTAGCAGCTTGCTCTGAAACACTGAGGGTTTATACAGGATAGCAGCAAGCTCTGAAACACTGAAGGTAATACAGAAGCTTGAGTAAGGCACTCTACCACTGAGCAAATCCTCCAGAAACAGGACACAGAAAGGAAGGCTTTAAGCAGATAGGAAATCGGATTAGACCTGAAACAAATTCAGTGAATTGGCAAACAAGAAGGAGTGTTTCTAAACAAAATAGGGAGGAAGTAATTGCAGGGTAGAGCCAGCTGGAAGAGTCAAATCTCTTCAGTTTGTGTTCAGCATCCTATATCACCACAGAAAGATTGTGACACTGTGAGGTACTGCACCAGACTGAAGAGATCAGAAAACTAGGAAGAAAACATAGAATCGTGACACTGTCTTCCAAGTGTACCACAGGATTGGAGACCTCCAGTATCAAGAAAATAAAGTCCTGCTGTTAATGGACCACTCTATCAGATTAACAGCACTTTGCAAGGAATTTGCAATCATCTGTCAGCTCCTGGTGGCTTGTAAAATTGAAGGTCCATTTATTTTGGCTCCCTTACTGAAAATAGACATGAATCCATCAAGTTCAGCCTTTTTCACATTTGTTTTTGTTGTTGATCATAAAAAAAGCAAAAAATCCAGGTTGAAGTGTTTCCAATTTTGGAACAAACTAGGAAAAAAATCCTTCTTGACCCCAGAATGGCAGTCAGACATCTCTTTGGTTCAAGAAGCTATTCTTCCAGGCTAAATGTGTGAAATCGTGTCCTATGTATAGTCCTATTTCTAAATAGATTAGACAATGGTTTGTATTGGCCCAAATATATTTGTATAATGTTATCATATCTCCTCTGAGGTGCCGTTTTTCCAAACTAGAGATATTTAAAGGGACACCCCAGGCACCCAGACCACTTCTGCCCATTGGAGTGGTCTCGGTGCCAACTCCCACTACTCTTAGCCCTGCAAGTGTAATTATTGCAGTTTTTTTTATAAACTGCAATAATTACCTTGCAGGGTTAACTCCACCTCTAGTGGCTGTCTACTAGACAGCCACTAGAGGTCACTTCCTGCTCTATAGCACAGGTTTTCTGTGCTAGAACGTCGCTGGACGTCCTCACGCTGTGTGAGGACCTCCAGCGTCGCTCAAATCCCCATAGGAAAGCATTGAAATAAATTTTCAATGCTTTCCTATGGGGAGCGCTAATGCGCATGCGCGGCATTGCCGCGCATGCGCATTATGTCTCCTCAGCCGGTGGGAGAGTTCAGTCTCGCCCACCGGCCGACGCAATGAAGAGGAGGAGTGTCGCGGAGGAGGAGACAGCGGCGAGGGACATCGCCGCTGCCTCAGGTAAGGGTTTTCACCCCTTCAGCAACTGGGGATTGGGGGGTGGGAGGGAGAGGGACCCTCCAGTGCCAGGAAAACGGGTCGTTTTCCTGGCACTGGAGATTCCCTTTAGATTTGTTATCCATTCTTCATGACAAAAATGTTCCATTCCTTATATTCATTTTGTAGCCCACCTCCGCAATTTTTCTAGTGCCTTAATATCCTTCTTTAGAACAGGTGCCCAAAATTGCATCGCATATTTAAGTTGTTGTATTACCAGTGATTTATAAAGAGAGAATGAATTACCCTATTTATACATGGCAATACCTTACTGGCTTTAACAACTGCTGATTGACATTTGCCGAGTGACATCTCAGCAGCTGATTGGACATGTGATGTCATAGGTGGGTTTGAGATTCTCTATTTTAAACGGTGGACTTGCTCACGCTGACTGGGCAACTCTTGGGAAAGGCGCTATTGCGCAGAAACCTGCATCAATTTTGAGAGTTTCCCAACTAGGGTGATTTATTTTAACATCACCTAACACTGTGTTTTTTGTTTTTTGATTATGTGACTCTTCAGCTATTAGTATTTATAGTTAATGGGGACTGTCTTGAAGCAGTATGTGGGTCGCTATTACTTGGAGTGCAGGATAGCTTGTGAAATTGACAGCTGAGGGTTTACTGATGGTAATCAAGCTGTACCTGCAACTTTCTAATCTGAATATTGTATCTGATGTGACAGAGTAGAGCTATGTAAGGGGAATCTTCCCTGTGTTAGCTACTCTTATAATTACATTTATTCACTTATGATGTTATCTGTATCTTTAAATAGGTGAAACACCTTAATGGAACTTCCTTAATAGGGGATACACCTTAATCTTTTTATCAGCTGATCAGTTTCTCCTCCATCTCTAAGCAATGCAAGAGAACAATCTGGCAAGGTAGAATTTACTTGCAGCTGACTACTACAGGGAGATTCCCAAACTTTTTCTATACATGCTGATCCTGAACTATATGCTCTCCCTGTAGAACAAGCATGTCAAACTCAAAGGCTAGCACGGGCCAAAAAAACAAGGTTTAAGTTTATGTGGTCCGCAAAAAAAACCCCCCAAAACTTACATTTTCATAGAAATGTATGTTAATGAAAAGTACAGTGAAAAAAAATACACGCCCCCTCTCTACTAAACCCCAGCCCCCTCTCTACTAAACCCCAGCCCCCTCTCTACTAAACCCCAGCCCCTCTCCACTAAACCCCAGCCCCCCCTCTACTAAATCCCAGCCCCCCTCTACTAAATCCCAGCCCCCTCTATACTGAATCCTAGCCCCCCTCTATACTAAATCCTAGCCCCCCTCTATACTAAATCCTAGCCCCCCTCTATACTAAATACCAGCCCCCCTCCCCTATACTAAATCTTAGTCCACCCCCTCTACTAAATCTGACCCCCCCCCCCACTACTAAACCCCTCCCCTGTTTAAAAAAACAAAACAATATTAGCCAACAAGCAGACTCCACTCACATTGCCGCTGCCAGTATGCAACTCCGGAGTCCAGCCTCTGGTATACACCCAATGGCGCCGTCCGCACCCTGTGCCAAAGCAGATCCTTCCGCTTCTCCCTGAAACCCTGTGAAGGTGGAGCACGTTGACGTCATGTCTAAATGTGACGTGACGTTGCGTACCTCTGTTCCAGGGCCGGTGCAAGGATTTTTGGCTTCACAGGCGAAGATGCATTTTGCTGCCCCCTTCCCTCCCCCCTCCCCCCCCAACAAAAAAAATGCATCTTCACCTTTGAGTCTCGTAGCCCCCTTTTGAATTTCTTACCCTCTTTTAGTGCTTCATATCCCCTCTCTTTAATGTCTTGCCCTTTTGTTTCTTACACCCCCTTTAGTGTGTCTCTTACAACCCCTCTTGTTTATTTCTTACTTCCCCACCAGCCACATTCTATGTCTATTTCTTCCCCCAGACCCTTTCTGTCTCGTTCTCCCATACAAACATAGATAAATGGGCAAAAATACATATATGCACAAAGACACAAAAATAGAAACACACAATCATACAGGCATACAGACCGTTATTTAGGCACACAGTGACAAAGATATACAGACACACAATCAAACAAACACATGCATACAGACACAGTCAAACAATCTACACTTACAGGTAAACTGTCATATAAATGCAGACAGACTGTCATACAGAGACATACAGACACAGTCATACAGAGACATACAGACACAGACATACAGTCATAGAGAGACATAAAGACACAAGCAGTCACACATGCAGTCACAAGTACATATTTATATCTCAGGCCAGCATTTATGTATTTGAATGTAAGCATGGTTTTGTATACAGTATGGAGTATGTTTGTGTGAATGTAGGGGTGTGTTGTGTTGATGTTTGAATGCAGGGGTGTCTTTGTATGTAGTGTTGGCGTTTTACTGCTGAGATGTATGCACACTTACACAAACATTGCCACAAACACTGCGATACACATACACACACACACACATATATATATATATATATATATATATATATATAGATATATATAAACTGGTACATATACAGATACACATACACACTGACACACACAGACACACACACACACTGACATACAGATACAAACACATACACATAGACACATACAGATGCACACAAAGACACACATACAGATACACGCACTGACAGACATACAGATAAAGACATACACTCTGACAGACATACAGATACACACACATACACATGCTAATCATATATACTTTTATAGCCACCCTCCTGTTTCCTACCTTTTGGGTGCAGGAGGGTGGCTTCCCTGGAATCCAGTGTGAAGATCTGGCTGAGGTAGTTGGGAGTTAGGGGCTGGCTCTCCTCTCCCAGCCCCTCCTCTCTGCTCTCCCACGCAGCTCCAACCATGCAGATACGGAGGGGGCGGTATTTCCAGCTCCTGCAAGGAGCCAGCCGTGCTGTGTGCTACGCGGGGAGCAGGGATATGACGTGTTCATATCCCCGCCCCCTCCACACAGTCCGCGGCATGATGCAGGAAGGAAGGCTGGTCTGTGGGGATGCTGCTGCCACTGCTCGGTCACGCTACAAGAAGTAACCGTCAGGAGAGGAGTGCTGTGTGCTTCTCTCCTGCCGGACATTTGCGCCCGCCCTGCTCTGTGCACCTCCAGGTCCTCCAGTGTCTAGCCGCAGCCATCACAACACTGACCAACACACACTCACTGACAGACACATGCACTGACAGGCACACTCACTCACTGACAGACACACACACTCACTGACACATTCTTGCACACACTCACAAATCATTTTATTTATTGCTCCCTACCTTTGGGAGCTGTTGTGGAGCTTCTCCCTGGGGTCTCCCTTCTTGCTCCTCACTGCTACCTCACGCGCGCAGTTTGGTAATGCCGGGCCTGAATTAAATCATATTCAGGCACCAGGCATCACTACAGAGGACGCGCGCGAGGGAGCAGTGAGGAGCAGGAAGACTGTGCTCCCTCGTCAAACGTCCTCTCCTCCCAGGCGGGTAAATTTTAGCAGAGTTGACACCTGCAATGTGGGGAGAGCAGTTGCCTACTCTGCCTTAACATATCAAACTCGCGGCTAGATATTCTTGGCGGGCCGCGAGTTTGACATGTTTGCTGTAGAAGATAAGACCACACCTAACTTATTCAGCCTATCCTGCAAACATATAATATGTGTAACCTCTATCCTCATTTAACCCCTTAGACAAGACCGTTTTTAAATTTTCTTACCATTAAGGACCAGGGCTCTTTTTACATTTCTGCTGTGTTTGTGTTTAGCTGTAATTTTCCTTTTACTCATTTACTGTACCCATACTTATAATACAGTGTTTTTCTCAACATTAAATGGTCTTTCTAAGGATACCATTATTTTCATCATATCATATAATTTACTATAATTTTTTTTTATAAAATCTGATAAATAAAAAATAAAAAACACTTTTTTAGAACTTTGACCCCCAAAATCTGTTATGCATCTACAACCGCCAAAAAACATCCATGCTAAATAGTTTCTACATTTTGTCCTGAGTTTAGAAATGCTTAATGTTAATATATTCTTAGCTTATAGGGCTATAAGTAGCACTTTGCTATTTCCAAACCATTTATTTTCAAAATTAACATTGTGACACTGATATCTGTCAGGAATTCCTGAATAACCGGTCACATGTATATATCTTTTTAAAAGAAGACAACCTAAGGTATTAAACTTGGGGTATTTTGACTCTTTACATGCAACCATTTTACCACCAATCTATGACAAATTAAAAAAAAAAAATAATAATAATTGGTTATTCTTTTGACACACATAGCAATTTAAGAATATATGTACAGAGAACCTTAAGGGTTACTGCCAAAGAACACCCTAGTATGTGCCGAGTACAGTGATACCCCCCATGTATAGGTGTGTCAGGTTCTCTGTGGGCTAAAAGACCTTACTTGGACGGTGTGCATTCCAGTTTTCCAACTTGGAATTTTCACAGCTGGTCATCATGCACCCATGTCCCATTTGGGACATTTTTGAAGCCGGCCAATTTAATTTACCCCCATCAAACCATATATTTTTGAAAAGTAGACACCCTAGGCTATTTCAAATGGTGGTATTTTAACACTTTCCATGCACTAATTCTACCACCAGTCTTTGTCAAACTTTTGGGTAGTAATTTTTGTGTTATTTTTCTCTCACATTGTACTTTAGGCATGGATTCTCAGTTCCTGTTATGGGTTTCTGACAAAGAACACCCCAATATGTGTTCAGCAACATCTCCTAAAACAGTGCTCCCAATGTACAGGTTTTATGGGTTTTTGCAAACATACAGGGGTCAAATGTAGGGCTTTCCTCTTTTCCATGTTTGCACATTTAATTTGCCAGATTGGTTTGCTGGGCCTATGTTGCATTTGAGAACGTATGGAAGCCCAGGAATGAAAATTAACCCCATCATGGCATACCATTTGTAAAAGTAGACAACCCACGGTATTCAAAATGGGGTACGTCAAGTCTTTTTAGTAGCCACTTAGTCACAAACCCTGGCCAAAATGTGTGTTTATATTTGTTTTTTATGTGCATTTTTCACACACAAACTGCCATTTTCCATTTCCCTGATGATATTATCAGTAGTTTTTTCTCCAGCCTAGGGTCTTTGGCCTTGAGCACTACTGATAGGTCACCGTAGTTGTAGGTTTTGTTTTCCACTATGTCCTGTGATGCTAGGAGTAAGGACATGGAGTTTACATATTTTCCCTCAAGGACATCTTTCTTGATGTTGGGAGGTACCATGTGTGCTGGAAGTTTCCAATGTATCCACTCTTTGATTTAAGATGTTGATCGATGCGAGCATAGCTGTCATAGTGGTCTGAATCCCTGTGAGAATGTCAATAATATGCTCTTGAGAGCTGGACCCTGGCTGCGGATTATCTGTGCTGGTCATCATAATCCTGTAATCCTGTATGTATATATACATATATGTGTATGTATATATATATATATATATATATATATATATATATATATATATATATATATATATATATATATACACTTTTTCCTATATATGTATAATATATTATAATTAAAGCATATATATGATTTCGTGTGTATTTTGAGATATGTATAAGTATTTATAAGTATTTTTTTGTATTTTGAGATGTGTATATATCTCAAAGTACACTTATAATGAAATCCTGCTTTAATTAATTTATAATATATTCTACATATATAATACAGACACTCCTCACTTACTGAGCGGGTTCCGTTCCTACGACCTGGTCGTAGAACAAATCGGTCGGTAAATGAGGAGTTAAGGGATTGCCTGCTCTGGTGCGTCCGTCTATGTTCAGACAAACGCACCAGAGCAGGGAATCCCTCTAATCTATGTTCGGGGAAATTTCTCTGAACATAGATTTGAGGGATTCCCAGCTGTTGTGCGTTCGTCTATGTTCTGGGAAAGACATGTGCACCAGAGCAGGGAATACCCACGACGGCTCGCACTTACGGCTGGTCGTAAGTGTGAGCCATCGTGAAACTTGTAGGTTGCTAAATGAGGACCGCCTGTGTATCTTTATTTTTTTACTTTTTAGCAGCCTGTGGGACTGCCTGACAGCTCCCCCTCCTAGAGTCCTATTGAGTCGATGTAATCATGGTAATCACATGGTCCTGATGGGCCGGGGTGGCCGGAGCTGCTGCACTGGGACTGCTGGGGTCTCCGGCATTCCTTCCCCCCCCCCCCCCCCCGACCATTATTGCCACGGATCGCCGGTCCAGATAAGTCCAGGGCTCCTATTTGCCGCGGACGTGCTAAGTAAGTCAGCAGTCCTTAACGATAGTTTTTTGTCGGACGTACCTAGTACGTTCATGGGCGTAAAGGGGATATACATACATACATATATATATATATATATATATATATATATATATATATATATATATATATATATATATAATTTCATTCTAAGTGTATTTTGATATAAATATATTAATATCAATATACAGTTAGAATAAAATGATATATACATATATATATATCTTTAAAAAATAGTTTTACAGTTTATCTATTTTTAATTAATTCTTTATTTTTATAATATATATACATTATATATATATATGTGTGTGTGTGTGTGTGTGTGTGTGTGTAATTTTACTTTAAGTGAATTTTTATATTAATATATGTAATACTGTTTTACTCAGGAGACTTTGCTCAACACACATATTAGTGTTTCAAAACAGTAAAATGTATTGTAATGATGATTTCATCAGTGAAAGTGAGTTTTTTTGCATATTTTACACAAACGGCACTGAGGATATAATTGTTGTGATACGTTTTATAGTTTTGAAACACTAATATTTGTGTTCAGCGAAGTATCCTGGGTATAACAGTACCCCTCATGTACATGTTTTATGGTGTTTTCAAATGTTACAGAGTCAAATATAAGGCTTGCCTTTCAGTTTTTTCACATTGAAATTTGCCAGATTGGTTGCCTTTTAGACCGTATGGTAGCCCAAGAATGAGAATTACCCTTATGATGGAATACCATTTGCAAAAGTAGACAACCCACTGTATTGCAAATGGGCTATGTCCAGTCTTTTTTAGTAGCCACTTAGTCACAAACACTGGCAAAAATTGCAGTTAAAATCAGTTTTTTTCACACACAAACCAATATTAACGTTAACTTTGGCCAGTGTTTGTGACTTCTAAAAAAGACTGGACATACCCCATTTGCAATACCTTGGGTTGTCTACTATTGCAAATGGTATGCCATCATGGGGGTAATTCTCATTCCTGGGCTACCATACGGTCTCAAAGGCAACGTAAACAATCTGGCGAATTACAATGTGAAAAAACGGAAAAATTTAATATGCTATGTAACTTCCTGTAACTTCCCAAAACACCATAAAACCTGTACATAGGGGGTATTGTTATACACATGAGACATCGCTGAATACAAATGTGTATTTTATTGCAGTAAAAGCAAACAGTATTATGACATTCACAGTTAAAATGTCATGCAGAACTAAATAAATAAAATTTCGTAATTTTGCGCGTTTTATTGTATTCATATTAAATTGAGTTTCATAGCTAAATATTTGATGTTAAATAAAAGCCCTATTTCTTTAAGTTTGGGTCTACTTAATATGAAAGAGGTGAATTACGGTTGAACAGACATATAGTCAAATTCCAAGTTTTGTTTGTTTTATTTTGATCAAAACGTGTACATTTGGCTCAGTCCTTAAAGGACCACTATAGTGTGTTTCTGGCGCTATGTCCATGGCCACCCTCTCACTGGGCTGAAGGGGTTAAAACCCCTTCAGCCACTTACCGTATATACTCGAAGTATAAGCCGAGTTTTTCAGCACATTTTTTGTGCTGAAAAACCCCAACTCGGCTTATACTCGTGTCAGTGTCTGTATTATGGCAACTTACATTGCCATAATACAGACTGGGGGCTGCAGAGCGTTCACTTACCTCTCCTGCAGCTCCTGTCAGCTCCCTTCTCCTCCGCGCCGGTCCGTTCAGCACCTCTGTCAGCTCCCAGTGTAAGTCTCGCGAGAGCTGCGGGGTCATAGTGCGGCTCTCGCGAGACTTACAGTGTGAGCTGACATGGGAGCTGACCGGACCAGCGCGGAGGAGGAGGGAGCTGACAGGAGCTGCAGGAGAGGTAAGTAACAGCTCTGCCAGCCCCCTCCCCCCCCCCACTGAACTGCCAATTCCACTGGACCACCAGGGAAGGAGAGCCCTCCTCCCTGCCATGTATCAAGCAGGGAGGGGGGACGAAAAAAAATAATATTAATAAAATAAAATAATATTTATAAAATAAAAATAATAATAAACAAAATATTAAAATAATAATTTAAAAATAAATAATAGAACAAAAAAAATTATTCAAATAATAATTAATAAAATAATAATCAAAATGCCCACCCCCACCAACACATACACAAACACACACTGCATCACAAACTCACACTTCATTCATATACACACCCTGCACTCATACACACACACACTGCACTCATACACACACACACACTGCACTCATACACACGCACACACGCACACACTGCATTCATTATATACACACACTGTAAATAAATATCCAATTAACATAATTTTTTTAGGATCAAATTTTATTTAGAAATTTACCAGTAGCTGCTGCATTTCCCACCCTACTCTTATACTCAAATCAATAAGTTTTCCCAGTTTTTTGGGGTAAAATTAGGGGGGTCGGCTTATACTCGAGTATATACGGTACCTTTCTCCAACGCCGGACTCCCTCAGCGCTGCATTCAAACCGCCCATAGGAAAGCATTACTCAATGCTTTCCTTTGGACGTCAGCGTCTTCTCACTGTGATTTTCATAGTGAGAATCGCGGAAGCGGCCTCGAGTTGCTTTCAGTGAGACAGCCACTAGATGCTGGATTAACTCTCAGTTTAAACATAGCAGTTTCTGTTAGAATCTGTTAGAATCTTGTGACTCAAAAATATTAATTGCCTTTTCCATGTGTTGATATGCTTCCTTGAGGCCTTTCAAAGTGAAAGAATAAACAGGCGTTTCAGGTGCTGTAACATCTTCTACCTCTTTAACTTCCTTTTGTTCTTCCATATATAAGAGGTCTTCATTTGTAAGTTCTTCCTTGTGCGCTTCAAGAAGGTCATTTATGTCAGTTGCAGATACATCCAGGTCCAATCTGTTGGCAAGAGTAACTATTGCTTCTGTGTTCTGCTGTACAATTTTAGCTGGTTCTTCAAACCGTTCAACATAGTACCAAACAACTCAGAGCAGAGCTTTTTTCAAACACCTTTCATGGTTGTCTCTGAAATTTTGTTCCAGGCAAATGCTGTAATTTTTATCGCATCTAAAATATTAAATGATTTTCTCCAAAAATCTTTAAGACCCAAGGCCCCCATCAGGGGGTGAGAACCATGATGGTTGTCCTTGGCCCGGCGGTCCTGGGGGGCCCGGCCGTCCGGGCCCCATGTGTAGCGGCGGAACTGCCGCCGTTGCAGTTGCACCGGGGCCCATCGGGTGGCCCACACACTTAGGACCTCCTGATGGGTCCTATCAGGGCCGCTCAGGGTCTGGGCCCCTGGGGGTCCGCCTCCAAAACCGCCCACAGAGACCGCCTCCAAATCCCGCCCACAGGAATACACACACAGACACAAACACATTTACTGATACAAAAGGACACATACACACACACACTGATACATACTAACAGACACACATACTGATACGCATATAGGCATACATACTGACAAACACATACTGAGACATACAAACATATACAGACACACAGGCGTACATAGTGACAGACACATACTAACATACATACAGACACACATGCATAAGGACATACAGACAGACACATTCATGACATGCAGACATACATACACTGACATTCATACACACATAATGACATGCATACAGATAGACATACATGCATACAGACATGCATACATACATACATTCATACTGGCATACATACATACATTCATACAGACACTGACATCCATACATACACACATTCATAATGACATACAGACATACATTCATACTGGCATACATACATTCATACAGACAGATAGACAGACATACATACACACATTCATAATGACATGCAGACATACATACACTGACATTCATACACACATAATGACATGCATACAGACAGACATATACACACACACACACAGTCAGACATACACAGACAGTCAGACATACACAGACAGTCAGACATACACACACACACACACACACACACACAGACATACACAGACAGTCAGACATACACACACACACACAGACAGACATACACACAGACATACAGACAGACATACACACACACAGACATACAGACAGACATACATTCACACAGCTCATTTTCCAGCCACCCTCCTGTTTCTTACCTTGTCTTTGCAGGAGGGTGGCTGGCTGGGGCTGATGGGACTGGCAGTCAGCTGGCTCTCCCTCTTCATTGCCGGGCGCGCGCTCCTCCCACGCAGAGTGAGCTGGGAGGAAGTGACTACAGGGAGGGGGGAAGAAAATAAATATAAATAAAATATAAATATAAAAATATATATATATAAATAAATAAATAAAATAAATATAAATAAAAAAATAAATAATAATATAATTAAAAAAATATATATATATAAAAAATAATAATAATATTAATTTTAAAAAATAATAAAAATGCCCACCCCCCCTCCACCAAGGCTCTGCATCACACACACACACACGCACATACACACACTGCACTCATATATACACACACACACACACACACACACACACTGCACTCATATACACACTCACACACACACTCTCACACACACACACACACACACACACACACACTGCACTCATACACACACACACACTGCATTCATACACACACATACATTCATACTTTTTTGGGGATCTAATTTTATTTAGAAATTTACCAGTAGCTGCTGCATTTCCCACCCTAGTCTTATACTCAAGTCAATAAGTTTTCCCAGTTTTTTAGGGTAAAATTAGGGGTCTCGACTTGTATTCGGGTCGACTTATACTCGAGTATATATGGTATGTATGTCTGCATGTCATTATGAATGTGTGTATGGATGTCAGTATGCATGTAGGAACAAACTGCAAGCTATATCTTTGACATCACTGTGCTATATAAACAGATTGCAAGCTATATCTATTACATCACTGCTATATAAACATGTTGCAAGCTGTATGACATCACTGTGCTATATAAACAGATTGCAAGCTGTATGACATCACTGTGCTATATAAACAGATTGCAAGCTGTATGACATCACTGTGCTATATAAACAGATTGCAAGCTATATCTATGACATCACTGTGCTCTATAAACCGATTGCAAGCTCTGTGACATCACTGTGCTATATAAACAGTTCTATTACATCACTGTACTATATAAACAGATTGCAAACTCTATCTATGACTGTGCTATATAAACAGATTGCAAGCTCTATCTATGACATCACTGTGCTATATAAACAGATTGCAAGCTCTATCTATTACATCACTGAGCTATATAAACAGTTTGCAAGCTCTATCTATTGCATCACTGCTATAGGAACACATTGCAAGCTCTATATATGACATCACTGTGGTATATAAACAGAGTGCAAGCTCTATGACATCACTGTGCTATATGAGCAGATTGCAAGCACTATCTATGGCATCACTATGCTATATAAACAGATTACAAGCTGTGTGGCATCACTGTGCTATATAAACAAATTGCAAGCTCTATCTATGACATCACTATGCTATATAAACCGAGTACAACCTATGTGTATGTATGTCTGTATGTCATTATGAATGTATGTTTGCATATAAGTTTCAGCGCTTAGTGAATAATCCCCTTAAAATTAAAAAAGGTGCATTTATATGCCAAAATAGAAAAGTCATATAACAAAGTATCCAAAAAATATGGAAAAAGTAATATGTATACAGTTCTGTAACAAAGTCCTGAAAAAAAGGAAGTCCAGATAACGTAGTGAATGTAGGAGCTCAGAGAAATGCAGAAATCCCTTTAAAAAAGAAACAAAGAGAGATACATAGCATAATTCTGTATCACAATTTATTATCTAAAAGACAGGAACAAGTAAAGTCCCCCCCCCCCCCAACTTAAAACTCTTACACTGTAATAAATCTTTTACTCATCGTATACATTGTTGCAGAACAGAGTCTGTAGCAGCCACTTATGTGTCCTCCAGTGACAGCTCCTCTCCTGTGCACTCGGGAAGGCTGTCTGTTGATCTTTGTGTGGAGAAAGCTAGCTGCAAAGCTGCAGAGCTGCAAGTCCGACTTCTGCTGAGCACTCTTACTTCTGCCGAGGGCTTTTTCAAGATAGGTGCTTAAAATCCTGTTCGGCAGGGCAAAAATAATTCAAATTTCTTAAAGGTACATACCCTTTTTAAAAACCATACGAATAAAAAATGTAACAAACTCATGGAAACAGGTGCAAATAGAATCATGCTCCTAAACTATGTTATGGATTAGATGTAGTATAAATAATTTAGATCTCTTAAAGGTGTATACCCTATTTTTTAAAACATAAAAAAAATATATATATATACAGTGGGACCTCGGTTTACGAATTTAATGCGTTCTCCGGGACGTTTCTTATTGCGAAACATTTGTAAACCGAAACGCGGTATCCCATAGGAATGCATTGAAAACCAATTAATCCGTTCTGGAGGTCAGAAATAAGTCAAAATGAGTTGGCTTGGAAACCAACCCACAATGCAGAACACACAATAAAAGGCATGCAAACGATGAAGCTCAGCTCCCTACCTTTCCAGTGCTTGAGAAATGCACCAAAAAAGTTCCAAAAAGTCCCAAAACCACTGCAAACAATTTCCAGAATGGCACCAAACCTTGATGCAAAAGCCGCTCCAACACCTCCACACTCGACGCCACATGCTACCCACAGGCTCCAGCATGCAGGGGGCGGTGCTATAAACCTCCCAGGTGCAATTGTGTATTGCGAAACAAATTTGTAAACCGAGGCATTATTTTCAATGGATTTTCATTTGTAAACCGAAAATTATGTTAACCGAAGCGTTTGTAAACCGAGGTCCCACTGTATATATATATAAAAATGTGACAAGTTCATTTACTTGTTCCTGTCTTTTAGATAGCATAATTCTGTATCACAATTTATTATGTATCTCTCTTTGTTTCTTTTTTAAAGGGATTTCTGCATTTCTCTGAGCTCCTACATTCACTACGTTATCTGGACTTCCTTTTTTTCAGGACTTTGTTACAGAACTGTATACATATTACTTTTCCCATATTTTTTGGATACTTTGTTATATGACTTTTCTATTTTGGCATATAAATGCACCTTTTTTAATTTTAAGGGGATTATTCACTAAGCGCTGAAACTTATATGCATATTTGTTTTTTAGAATTGGGAAACTTCTTTTTCTGTTTTAGCAGCTATTATTGTTTGAGTACCTGAGGTACTACATTTATTATATTATCTTGATTGGCTATTGACTTGTTACGTCGGCCGTTTATTTTCAACTTGCGCTCTCTTTATAACTATATATGAATGTATGTTTGTCATTATGTATGTCTGCATGTTATTATGCATGTGTGTATGGATGTCAGTGTCAGTATGCATGTATGTCTGTATGCCAGTATCAATGTATGCATGTCAGTGTCTGCATGTCATTATGAATGTGTGTAGGGATGTCAGTGTCTGCATGTCATTATGAATGTGTGTAGGGATGTCAGTGTCTGTATGCATGTATGAATGTGTGTTTGTCAGTGTCGGTATGCATGTATGAATGTATGTCTGTCAGTGTCTGTATGTATGTATATATGTATCAATGTATGTATGTCTGTATGTCATTATAAATGTATGTGTCTGTATGTTCCATTACAGTTGGAAAAAAAATGGACCCCTGTTTCACTAAAAGATATCTCTAGAATAAATTGAATAAATGTACGGTATAACCTTTATTTGGCCGCTTACGGACAACACAAAAAAGTGAAGTAATAGTGACACACTCGTGAAAATACAAGTGAATTAAAAACTGAGTAAATGCAGTATGGATATTGTCCACAGGTAATGGAAATGGCAGTGATATCTGAATTGTAATTAGAGTATAGAGTACAATATATAGTACGGTATAGATTAAGGCAGATATCACATACACCAAATTCCTCTAGAACTAGATATCCACAGTCTGTAAGACTTTTATAGGTATCTCGGCTATAAAGGTGGGATTGCACCGTCAGGCTGAGATGAGTTGTATATCAATACTATTATTTGTTAGAATCGATAGTAGTACATAGGAGACTGTTTGGTCAATGAAGACCGTAATAGCAGCACCTATGTATATATACATATACACAACCACACAGAATACGCTAGTGAGTACCGTATAATATCCAAAGTTCTCCTTGTAATAGTATACAGTAAACGGGAGGTACATTTGATAGTGGATAGATGGTACTTCACTGGGTCGAAACAGTAGTGAGGGGGGGTGTCTCAGAACACCGGTAGGGGTATATAGTACATAGGTATAGGTTGAGGGTGAAGAGATTGGTATAGCAAGACGTATCTAAGAGTAAGTTATAGTAACTGGTTAGGCATATATATAGGTGCTATACATAGGTGCTGCTATTACGGTCTTCATTGACCAAACAGTCTCCTATGTACTACTATCGATTCTAACAAATAATAGTATTGATATACAACTCATCTCAGCCTGACGGTGCAATCCCACCTTTATAGCCGAGATACCTATAAAAGTCTTACAGACTGTGGATATCTAGTTCTAGAGGAATTTGGTGTATGTGATATCTGACTTAATCTATACCGTACTATATATTGTACTCTATACTCTAATTACAATTCAGATATCACTGCCATTTCCATTACCTGTGGACAATATCCATACTGCATTTACTCAGTTTTTAATTCACTTGTATTTTCACGAGTGTGTCACTATTACTTCACTTTTTTGTGTTGTCCGTAAGCGGCCAAATAAAGGTTATACCGTACATTTATTCAATTTATTCTAGAGATATCTTTTAGTGAAACAGGGGTCCAATTTTTTTTCCAACTGTAATGGAACACCCAATTTCACTTTAGTCTTTTTTCGTTTAACACACATGGGGTTCATGCCCTTCTGATATCTCTGTAACCCATTGGGAATTTTTTGAGATAGACTTGATCCATCTCGAATATTTCCTTTCTTGTTTCTGTATGTGTCTGTATGTCATTATGCATGTGTGTCTGTATGTATGTTATTATGTGTCTGTCTGTCACTATGTATGCCTGTGTGTATGTATCAGTATGTGTGTGTCCGTATGTATGCCTATGTCTGTTTCAGTATGTGTGTCTGTTAGTATGTATCTGTGTGCGTTTGTGTCTGTGTGTGTATTCCTGTGGGCGGGATTTAGAGGTGGACCAAGTGCCCCAAAATTTCTGGTGACGGCCCTGCTTGGACCGGTCTTGTTATCTGTTGCTTTAATCAACATTTAAAATGTCTGCTGAAGGTACAGTGCTTTAAATTTGGTGATAACTCCTTGGTCCATTGGTTGCAAAATGGAAGTTGTATTTGGTGGCAAGAATGTTTTGGGTGGTGATGTTGAAGAGAGGGTGGTTGACCGGGTGCATTATCTACAAGCAGAATAACTTGAAAAGGTATTGATATATCTTCACAATATTTTTTCTCTTCAGGTACAAAATAATGTGAGAACCAATCTTCAAACAGCGAAGCAGTAACCCACCCTTTTTTATTGGCTTTCCATATGACTGGCAGTGTGCTTTTCACAATTCCTTTACGTGCCCTAGGGTTTTCTGCACGATGCACCATCATGGGTTTTAACTTAAGTCTCTAGCTGCATTCCCACCATGCAATAAAGTTAGTTGATCTTTCGCTGGTTTAAAACCGGGCATTGATGATTCTTCTTTTGCCATGTAGCTTCTTTATGGCATGCACTTCCAAAAGAGACCGGTTTTATCCACATTGAAAACCTGTGATGGCGAGTAATTTCCCTCTTCCAATATTTCTGCCCACTTAGCAGGAAATAATTTAGCCACTTCTGTATCGGCACTTGCTGATTCTCCAAGGATTTTTATGTTATGCCAACCAGCTCTTTTTTGTTTATTCAACGTTGCCTCATTTTCTTTGTTTCAGCATCTCAAAAAGTGATAAAGCTTTAGCACAAATGGTAGCATAGGTAACAGGCATATGGAGCTGTCCAGTTTGATCACTTATCCATGCTGTTAAAAGTTTTTCCATATGAGGAATAAGGCTTTCATTTTCCTTGGTTCGTATCCAAGTAGAATGCAGGGATTGCGCATTTTTTACTTCCTTTAAATATTTTTCTCTGTCTTTAAAAATTGTACTCACAGTTGATTTACTTAGTGAATATTTGGTAGCTAATTCTTTAGTGGTATTTCCAGCATCATGGTCTGTTATGATGATCAATTTTGTTTCTAATGTTATGGCGTTACGTCTTTTGATATTTTCATTACAAGCACCAACTGTATCCTCCTTTCTTCATGCTGGCATTGAGTCCTCCTTCCTCCTTCTTCTTTCTTAACGTCCCTCTCTCCTTTATCACTTTCCTTTTCCTTCTTTGATTTCACACTCTCTTACTTTCAGGCTTGCACCTCTCCTTTATCACTTTTTTGGCTCCTTTTAATTTTACAGCTTTCAATCTCTTCTCCTTCTTTCTTACTTTAAGGCTTGCACCTCTTTTCCTCCTTTTATTTTTAGAGCTTTCAATCTCTACTCCTTTTATTTTTTAGCGCTCCTTTTTATTTTATAGTATTTTTAGAGCCTTCACGCTCTACTCCTTCTCCCCTTTCTTCAGGCTCTTCAGCCCTCCTCCTGCTCCTTGCTATGCTACCTGCCAAAATATGGCACAATGTCACACACACTTCATATGGATAAACAGCTAAAATTACAGACACCTGACTTACATTTCACAACTTTTATTTGTCTGTCTACAGGAAGGGGGAGGCGGGAGAATTAGGGAAAATGCAAGAAGTCCCAAGCACACTCACATCAATCTCAGGCGCGCACACACACACACACACACACACACACAAACACATTTCTTACCTTACCTTTCACTATCCTAAGCACACTCACATCAATCCCAGGCACACACACACAAAAATACAATTAGAAAAAGCATACAGGTACATTAACCCCTTAAGACCGGAGGGCGTACAATTACGTCCTTTTAAAAGCGGCTCTAAACGCCGCAGGGCGTAATTGTACTCCCTCCGGTTTTTTGTTACTTACCCGGTCGCCGGCGATCCCACGCCGGCGATCGCGGTTGGGGGGACTCCCAGGGAGCCCCCCGCGGCACCTCTGTCCTCTTCAGCCCCCCGGGCCATGTGAGAGTGAGGTCCTTGCGAGGACCTCACAATCACATGGCCGGGATAGCTGGCTGCAGGAATGCCAGCAGGGGGACTAACTGTAATGACAGTTAGTCCCCCTGCTGGCTGGAAGTAAAATTAAAATAAATTAAATAAGTGTAAAAATATATATATATATATACTTAGATCATATATATATGATCTAAGTATATATATATATACACACACACACATACACTGTCTAGGTGTATTTTAATATTAATATATATATAATTATACAGGGAGTGCAGAATTATTAGGCAAGTTGTATTTTTGAGGATTAATTTTATTATTGAACAACAACCATGTTCTCAATTAACCCAAAAAACTCATTAACCCCTTCACGACGGGTGACGGACGAGGTCCGTCATCCAGGGGATACCCTTAACGACGGATGACGGACCTCGTCCGTCACGCGGTAAAATTAACCCCAGATCGCGGCGATCGTGGGGTTAATGGTGCTCCGGTCTGCCTCTGCATTAGAGGCAGACCGGGAGCACCGGATCGGGCTGTCCCAGTACATGTGCCCGCTCTGACAGCATGCCAGAGCGGGCACATGTGCTCTGTATACTTACCTTCCGCCTCCCTGCACTTCCGGGTTCAGTGTGAAGTGCAGGGAGACGGATCAGTGCTGATCCTGCCCCCTGGTGGAAAAAAAAATAAAGTTTATTTAAAATCCCACCCCCCTTTACCCCCCCTTTACCATTTTAATAAAAAATTAACCCCTTCCCTGCCAATTGATCACTGACTACAGTGATCAATTGGCAGGGATTACATTTTAATATGATCTGATTTTTTTTTTTAACCCCTGAGGGTTAATTCTTTTTTTTTTAACCCTCAGGGGTTAAATTTATTTTATTAATTAATTTAAATATTTTAAAATTATAAATTTAGCTAGCTGGGGAGGGTGGAAGTTAGTGGGGAATTGGGGGATTTAGTGTTAGGCTAACTAGGGGTTAACGTTAAAAAAAGTTTTAAAATAAGCTTTAAAAAGTTAAAAAATTAAGTTAAAAAAAGTTTTAATAACGTTTAAGTAAAAAATAAAAAATAAAATAAACCCTTTACCCAGTCCAAATAAAAATTAACCCCTTCCCTGCCAGTCTATCACTACCTACAGTGATCAAAATACAGATCACAGTATTATACTGTGATCTAATTTTTTTTTTTTAACCCCTGACGATTAACTTTTATTTATTTTTTAACCCTCAGGGGTTAAATTAATTTAATTAACTAATTTAAATATTGTATAATTAAATATTTTGCTAGCTGGGGTGGGTGGGAGTTATGGGAAAATGGGGAATTTACTGTTAGTGCTGCTTACTGCTAGTTAGGGGTTAAAGCGGCACTGTCATGCCGAATTCCGTTTTTTTTTTTAACCCCCCTCCCGCCTCAACTACATCCAATCGACCCCCTAGTCATCCCCAAATGCCCCTATGCCCCCCACATTACCTATTTTTTATTCTTTATTTTCTGCCCGATCTTTATTCAGGGCGCCGCCATCTTTGTGTGGGTAGGTGAAGTCCCTGTGGGACACGTCATCTGCCCACACTAGATAGCCCTGAGATTCCCGCACATGCCCAGTGAAACACCTGGACATGCGAACGGGAATTTCACCTATTCATTCATTCATCAGACAGACGAATTAATGAATAGAAAAAATCAGACGAACAAACTAACACTGTGTATCAGTGTTAGTTTGTTCGTTCAGTTTATTACAAGGAGGGAGCTACCGGCGTGCAGCTCCCTCCTTGTAATATGTAACTATAGAAGCGGCAGGGAGCAGAGCTCCCCACCACTTCATAAGCCCCCCAGGTCCCCCCCTCACTCTATGGGGCCGGGGGGGAGGACAGTAGGTCTCCCTCCCTTATTTTACTTTACGGCCCCCACCCGTCATTTAGGGGTGGGGGGCAATATTTTTTTTATTTTTTTTCTACAGTGAGCAGCCACAGGCTGCTCACTGCTTACTAGACATGCCCCTACTCGCGGTATAGCGAGTAGGGGCATATTATTTACTAATACCAAGTCATTTTTACTTGGTGTTAGTAAATTTGGCTGAAAGACCAATTTAGGTCTTTCAGCCTTTTAGTAGATAGCTCCCTGATACCGTGGGAATTAGGGAGTTATCTACTAAGCGGCTGCAAGATGCAGCCACAGCAATGAATAGGATCGGAGTTTCATTCATTAGAATGAAATTCCGATACGAACAAAGTACCGAATTGCATCCTAACACCAATGGAGAAACGGTGCTCATTCTGTTAGGATGCAATTCGGCAGTTTTGCCGGCGTTCTGTCTAAGTGACAGGACTTTCGGCAATACTGACAGGAAGTATTGTGGGAACTGGGAGGAAAGCTAGGGATCATGGGAAAATTGCTCTGACCAGCGGAAATGAAGCACACTTTGCTCCTCCGCTGGTCAGAGCTGGTCAAGCGGAGGAATCCCATAAGACAAAGAGTCCCTACTTTGTCTTATGGTTTTAAAGAAAACTAAAGAAGACAGGAAGAAAAGAATAACAGATCCTGAGAGAGGGGGAGAAGAGGAAGCGATTGAGGAAAGGTAAGTTCGGCATGACAGTGCCGCTTTAACGGTAAAAGAAAAAGCTTAGAAAAATGTTAAATCTGTAAAAAAAAGTTTTACGAAAGTTTAGGAAACTTTAAAAAAATGAATAAGCAAAACAAAAGTTGAAAAAATAGTTTTAAAAAGTAAAAAAGTTTTAAAAAGTTAAAAAATTAATTTAATAACGCTCATTACCACTACACCTGGTACAAGCTAGCGGAAAAATGATCCCACGCTAAGGTTCAAAATATGCCTTTTGAAATACCCTGGGATGTCTTCTTTAAGAAATGGTATGGCTTTATGGGGTATTTGGATTATATAGCCTGGTAAAATACTCTAAAATGGGACATGGGCACAGCGTAAAAATTTAAAGTTTGAAAAAAAATGGAATGGCTGTGTCCCAAATGTGCCCCTCCGATGTCCACATATACCTTGCAAAGGTACATACGGGGGTATTTTTGTACTCAGCCGACATAGCTGAGCAACATATAAAGTATTATAGAGTGGTGGTACACATAAGGTTTGCAAAATATACTGTGCAAACTCACTTTGTGTGTCAAAAAGGCAGAAAAAACGCTTATTACCACTACACCTGGTACAAGCTAGCGGAAAAATGATCCCACACTAAGGTTCAAAATATGCCTTTTGAAATACCCTGGGATGTCTTCTTTAAGAAATGGTATGGCTTTATGGGGTATTTGGATTATATAGCCTGGTAAAATACTCTAAAATGGGACATGGGCACAGCGTAAAAATGTAAAGTTTGAAAAAAAATGGAATGGCTGTGTCCCAAATGTGCCCCTCCGATGTCCACATATACCTGGCAAAGGTACATACGGGGTTATTTTTATACTCAGCTGACATAGCTGAGCAACATATGAAGTATTATACAGTCGTAGCACACATAAGGTTTGCAAAATATACTGTGCAAACTCACTTTGTGTGTCAAAAAGGCAGAAAAAACGCTCATTACCACTACACCTGGTACAAGCTAGCGGAAAAATTATCCCACGCTAAGGTTCAAAATATGCCTTTTGAAATACCCTGGGGTGTCTACTTTAAGAAATGGTAGGCCTTTGTGGGGTAGTTTGAATTCAAAACTTACGAAGATGCTTGGAAATTGCACATAGGCCCAGCGTCAAAATTCAAAGTTCTGTAAAAACTGATATGGCTTGGTCTCTGTAGCCACTTGATGGGGGGGGGGGCCACTGTAGCTTCACAAAATAGTGCCAAAGACATTCATTGGGGATGTCTTTTTACTCAGAAGACTTAGCTGAGCATAATTTGGAGGTTTTGAACTTAGTGGCACATATGAAATATACAAAATGCCCAGAAAAAATGCAATCCGTATGTCAAAAAATGCACAAAATTATTTTTTACCACATACTTTGGCATATATTGGTGAAAAAATGGGGGCATGCTAAGGCACAATATGCACCTTATGATATACCCTGGAGTGTCTACTTTTACAAATGGTAGGCCTTTGTGGTTTTTTTTTTGAACATTCAAACTGTTATAATACCCCAAATGGAAGCATAGGCTCATTAAATCCGTCTCTCAAAATTCTACTGTGAATACTGAAAAGGACAGGTCTCCTGTATGGCACTGTAGCTTCACGAAATAGTGCCATAGACATACAATGGGGGTGTCCTTTTACTCAGAAGACTTAGCTGAGCATAATTTGGGGGGTTTGAACTTAGTGGCACATATGAAATATACAAAATGCCCAGCAAAAATGCAATCCGTATGTAAAAAATGCACAAAATTATTTTTTACCACATACTTTGGCATGTAATGGTAAAAAAATGGGGGCATGTTAAGGCACAATATGCACCTTATGAGATACCGTGGAGTGTCTACTTTTACAAATGGTAGGCCTTTGTGGGGGTTTTTGAACAGTCAAACTGTTATAATACCCCAAATGGAAGCATAGGCTCATTAAATCCGTCTCTCAAAATTCTACTGTGAATACTGAAAAGGACAGGTCTCCTATATGGCACTGTAGCTTCACGAAATAGTGCCAAAGACATACAATGGGGGTACCGTTGTACTCAGCAGAAGTAACTGAACACATAATAAAACTTTGTACAGGAATAGCACACACCAACTTTACAAAATACACATGAGAAGTTCTTTGTTATACGTTTGTGTGCGAAAACCCCCAAAAAACACAATTTTACTCCAATATTTAGCAGAGGTTGGCGGTAAAATGGCTACGTAGAAAGTGTCAAAACAACCTTAGGTAAATAGCCTGTGGTGTCTACTTTATATAAATATATACTTTTGTGTGGCAATTTTGTTTTATTTTATGGCTATTAGGCTTACAAGACAAACATACCAAATTCTAAAATCGCTCCACATTAAAATTTTATTTTACTCCTTGTGCTTTGTGACCTGTAACTACCAAAAAAACTTAAAATCCCAGACACATTATATATTCTGTAAATCAGAACAAATAAATTAATTTATTTTTAATTACTTTCCTTAACCTGCACTAATTATGCACACATTATGATTGCAAAAACTGTAAAAAAAAACCCAATATTTTTCTTTTTTTTGCATTTTTCTGTATTTTTTTTATAATAAGTAAGCATTTATATATATATATATATGTTATATCAAATTAAAGCCCTTTCTGTCCTTTAAAAAACAGTATATAATATGTGTCGGTGCAATAAATGAGAGAGATACAAATTGCAGTTGAACGCAAACAGCAAGAAAATGCAAAAATTGCTTGTGTCATTAAGCGTAAGTCAAGCTTCTGAAGCTCTGTCCTTAAGGGGTTAATATCAAAGCTGAATATTTTTGGAAGTAGTTTTTAGTTTGTTTTTAGTTATAGCTATTTTAGGGGGATATCTGTGTGTGCAGGTGACTATTACTGTGCATAATTATTAGGCAACTTAACAAAAAACAAATATATACCCATTTCAATTATTTATTTTTACCAGTGAAACCAACATAACATCTCAACATTCACAAATATACATTTCTGACATTCAAAAACATAACAAAAACAAATCAGTGACCAATATAGCCACCTTTCTTTGCAAGGACACTCAAAAGCCTGCCATCCATGGATTTTGTCAGTGTTTTGATCTGTTCACCATCAACATTGCGTGCAGCAGCAACCACAGCCTCCCAGACACTGTTCAGAGAGGTGTACTGTTTTCCCTCCTTGTAAATCTCACATTTGATGATGGACCACAGGTTCTCAATGGGGTTCAGATCAGGTGAACAAGGAGGCCATGTCATTAGATTTTCTTCTTTTATACCCTTTCTTGCCAGCCACGCTGTGGAGTACTTGGACGCGTGTGATGGAGGATTGTCCTGCATGAAAATCATGTTTTTCTTGAAGGATGCAGACTTCTTCCTGTACCACTGCTTGACGAAGGTGTCTTCCAGAAACTGGCAGTAGGACTGGGAGTTGAGCTTGACTCCATCCTCAACCCGAAAAGGCCCCACAAGCTCATCTTTGATGATACCAGCCCAAACCAGTACTCCACCTCCACCTTGCTGGCGTCTGAGTCGGACTGGAGCTCTCTGCCCTTTACCAATCTATCCATCTGGCCCATCAAGACTCACTCTCATTTCATCAGTCCATAAAACCTTAGAAAAATCAGTCTTGAGATTTCTTGGCCCAGTCTTGACGTTTCAGCTTGTGTGTCTTGTTCAGTGGTGGTCGTCTTTCAGCCTTTCTTACCTTGGCCATGTCTCTGAGTATTGCACACCTTGTGCTTTTGGGCACTCCAGTGATGTTGCAGCTCTGAAATATGGGCAAACTGGTGGCAAGTGGCATCTTGGCAGCTGCACGCTTGACTTTTCTCAGTTCATGGGCAGTTATTTTGCGCCTTGGTTTCTCCACACGCTTCTTGCGACCCTGTTGACTATTTTGAATGAAACGCTTGATTGTTCGATGATCATGCTTCAGAAGCTTTGCAATTTTAAGAGTGCTGCATCCCTCTGCAAGATATCTCACTATTTTTGACTTTTCTGAGCCTGTCAAGTCCTTCTTTTGACCCATTTTGCCAAAGGAAAGGAAGTTGCCTAATAATTATGCACACCTGATATAGGGTGTTGATGTCATTAGACCACACCCCTTCTCATTACAGAGATGCACATCACCTAATATGCTTAATTGGTAGTAGGCTTTCGAGCCTATACAGCTTGGAGTAAGACAACATGCATAAAGAGGATGATGTGGTCAAAATACTCATTTGCCTAATAATTCTGCACTCCCTGTATATATATATATATATATAGATATATATATATATTATCAAATTACACGTAGACTGATACTGATTAAATATATATATAATTATTGTTATATATAATGTAAAAAGAAAATCTGTAAATACGTAACAAAATAAAATAAAAAAATAATTAAAAATAAAATATTAAAAAATATATAGATGTGTTTTATTTTGTTCTAACTGTATTGTGATATTAATATATATATATATATATATATATATATATTAATATTTATATCAAAATACACGTAGAACGAAATAATATATATATCTATATACATAAATATATACGTATATATTACTATATATATACCTATATATAAATAAAAATATTAAAAAAAAATTATATATATATATACACCTATGTATATATATAAATATATTTATGTAATTTTTTTACATAATTAGGTATCCTAATTAATTACAATTAGCGGGACCTGCCTGACAACCCATGCCGAAAGTATAGTGAATTTAATTTGCTAGCACTATATTTAACCCTATAACTTTCCAAGACACCATAAAACCTGTACATGGGGGGGTACTGTTTTACTCGGGAGACTTCGCTGAACACAAATATTAGTGTTTCAAAACAGTAAAATGTATTACAACGATGATATCGCCAGTAAAAGTGACGTTTTTTGCATTTTTCACGCACAAACAGCACTTACACGGACGATATTATTGCTGCAATACTTTTTACTGTTTTGAAACACAAATATTTGTGTTCAGCGAAGTCTCCCGAGTACAACAGTACCCCTCATGTACAGGTTTTATGGTGTTTTCAAAAATTACAGCGTCAAATATAAGGCTTGTGTCATTTGTTTCACATTAAAATTCGCCAGATTGCTTACGTTGCCTTTATGACCCTATGGTAGCCCAAGAATGAAAATTACCCCTATGATGGCATACTATTTGCAATAGTAGACAACCCAAGGTATTGCAAATGGGGTATGTCCAGTCTTTTTTTAGTAGCCACTTAGTCACAAACACTGGCCAAAATTGGCGTTTTTTGCATTTTTCACACACAAACAAATACTAACGCTAACTTTGGCCAGTGTTTGTGACCAAATGGCTACTAAAAAGACTGGACATACCCCATTTGCAATACCTTGGGTTGTCTACTATTGCAAATGGTATGCCATTATGGGTGTACATTTATTTCCTGGGCTACTATGCAGTCTCAAAGGCAACGTAACCAATCTGGCGAATTTCAATTTCAAATGTAACACGCTATATTTGACCCTGTAACTTTCCAAAATACCATAAAACCTGTACATAGGGGTACTGTTTTACACGTGAGACTTTGCTGAATACAAATATGTGTATTTTATTGCAGTAAAAGCAAACAGTATTATGACATTGACAGTTAAAATGTCATGTAGAACTAAAAAAATAAAAAAAATCGTATTTTCTCCCATTTTTTTAATATTTTTTTCATATTAAATTATGTTTCATAGCTAAATATTTGATATTAAATGAAAGCCCTGTTTCCCCTGAATAAAATGATATATAATAAGGGGGGGTGCATTTAATATGAAAGAGGTGAATTACGGTTGGACAGACAAATAGCGCAAATGCCAGGTTTTGTTTACATTTTGTTTCGTTCACAACGTGTACATTTGGCTCCGTCCTTAAGGGGTTAAAATGAAATAGAAGTTATTTGGACGAACAATTAGACGCACTGTTATATCTTCACACATCAAATATGGAAGCCATAATCAGCAGTAGCAGGTCATGCTAAACTGTGCTGAGTGTTTTAAAATGGATTAAAGAAAAATTGAAGAACCCCAAAATATAAATGCATTTAATATAAATTATTTAATCAGATGACATTATTTTAGGTATCTCAACAGCTCCATAAGCTACTTCTGTATCCCATGTTGCAAAAAGATTACACTTAATTTATTTTATTTTGTTTTTAAATCTGGCTGTAAAGGGTAAAGAGGGATGCTACATAATAAGCCTTAGTAGAATACAACTGGGACAGAGCAATTACAACAAATTACATTATTTTCTTTTTGAGCTACTGAAAATATATTGAAACGAAACATGCCTCCCAGGAAATCTATAAAGACAAAGCTAATTGCTGTATACAGATTTTAAACCGTGGAAATGATAAAAAAAAAAAAAGCACGCATGGAGCCAGGTGTTGAATGACAATACCTTACCTTTCACTCTCCTGGCCTTAAATTCCTTTTCAAGTGCCTCCAAACACGCTCCGTGCACGCATCCGAAACATTCGTAAAGGCGGGAAAACGTAAAGCAGGAGTTCGTAAACCAGGAAATGCCTGTATATTAAATAGAAGAGGTACCCGAACACCACTTACAACTTTTGTCCAGCTTGAAAATGACAATTTTCAAGCTGGACAGATAATGACAATTCTCTGTACTCTTTCTTTAAGTCAATGGTCTACCCAAGAACAAGAATTTTCATCTAGAACAATTTATTTTCGTTTGAACGCTAACCTGTTAGAGGAACCGTGACCTATGTTTTATAAAACCATGCTGATTTAAGCTAATAACAATGTTCTTGCCAATGAATTCCTGAATATTATCCTTTAATAACCCTTAATAGCCACATAAGTTAATCTCACATGTCTATCATGTGCAGGCTAAGATTATGAACCCTTTTTGAATGTAGGAACCACATCTGCCTTCCTCCAAACCTCTGGTACAATTCCTGAAATAAAAGAATCCTGAAATATTAAAAAAAGAGGTTCACTTATTTCCACACTTGGCTCCTTAAGAACTCATATGTGAATACCATCTGGCCTTGAAGCTTTGTTTACATTAATGGGACACTATAGTCCCCAATAAAACTTTATTTTAATGAAGCAGTTTTGGTGTATAGATCGTGCCCCTGCAGTATCATTGCTCAATTCTCTGCCATTTAGAAATTAAATCACTTTGTTCATAAAGCCCTAGTCACACCTCTCTGCATTTGACTTACACTGTCTTCCTAAACACTTCCTGTTATGAGTTATCTAGTGTTTACATTTCCTTCATGCAAATAATGCCTAATTTAGAATTTTCTATCTCCTGCACAGTTAATAGCTTGCTAGACCTTGGAAGAGCCTCCTGTATGTGATAAAAGTTCAATATACAGAGCAGGAAATTTTAAAGTAGGTTAACATGTTAATTGAAAATTAAAACCATTTTTTCATACAGGCTGGGTCAGTCACAGCCAGAGCTGCATAAACAGAAAAAAATTAACTCTTTAATGGCAGAGAATTTAGCAGTAAGACTGCATGGGGCATGATCTACACCAGTGGTTCATAAACTATTTAGGTTCAAGGCGTCGTTAATATTTCAATATTTTTCAGGAGCACTCCAAGTTAGAACAATTTCCTAGCTTGTATATATGTATAGTTCAGCGGCAAATACTGGGCCCCTCTTCGTCAGAAATTCTTGCCATTCAAGCGCAGATCCAGAACCTAATCTCGGGAGGGGCACTGGTAAATTATTTAAATAAACAATCCAGGCACAATAACCACTACAGCACTTTGTAGTGGTTATGGTTCCAATAATGCCGTAGTGCCCTCCCAGAGTAAGTATTCAAACGGTTTAAGAACAGTTTGACAACTTACCGGGGATCTGCCAGGATAGGGTCTGTAGTAGGGAATAGGTGCCGTAGTGTGTCTGAGGGGTGCAGTGTGTGTGAGATGCAGTGAGTACAGGGGTGCATTGTGTTTGTGAAGGATGCAGTGTGTGTGTGAGGCAGTTTGTGCATGAGGGGTACAGTGTGTGTGTGTGTTGGGGCAGGTTGTATGAGGGGTGTACCGTTTGTGTGTATGGCGGATAATGTGTGTGTATGGGGGGGGGGTAATTGTGGGTCTGTGGTGGTAGAAGGGCAAATAAATAAATAAAAAAATATACATATATATATATTATTTTTTTTAGTTAGCAAACTTTTTTAAATTTTATTTAATTAAAAAAATATTATTTTAATATCTCCCCTCCCTGCTTGCCTTTGCCTGGGAGGTGGGACATTTGCTGCAATCCCTGGTGGTCCAGGTGGTGAGAGTGAACTCTAGCTATCTCAGGAGCTGCTAAAGTTCACTCTTGCGAGATTTGGAGCATTGCCGAGGTAACCGCAGAAAGGCTCAGAGCTCGCAAGAGTAGAACCCGGCGGAGCTGCAAGTTAGAGCTCCCCAGACCTCTCGTGCCCTTGCTTGCTGGTTGTCCCCATTACACTGCAAGCGGTCCGGAGAGGGAGATCTCTGATCTCCCCTCCAGTTCTGCAGAGCTGGCAGGGGAGCGGGAAGCACAGTTCCCACTGCTATCATCATAGCACCAGGAAAATATATTGTGGCTCCCTTAGGGTGCTGCGGCACACAGTTTGGGAACAGCTGATCTACACAGCAAAATGGCTTCATTCAGCTAATTTTTTTGAGTGACTATACTGTCCCATTAACTTTCTTTAGTTGCTGCAGCACTTTGTCTTGAGTCAAACAATCACAATTTATCTGCAAGCTTTTTGCAGTAATCATTTGCATATCTCTTGCCATAGGATCCTCCTTAGAGGGATCCTATAGTGCCAGCAATACAAACCCGTTTTCCGGGTTCTTATTTCACGCTGGACTCCGTGAGAACCTCCAGCGCCAAATAAGTGCGACGTACTCAGTGTAAATCGTGGAAGCGGCCTCTAGTAGCTGTCAGGGAGACAGCCATTAGAGGCTGAATTCTCTGAAACTGCTATGTATTCAGCTGCAGGGTTAAAACTAGGGGGACCTGGCACCCAGACCACTTCATTGAGCTGAAATGGTCTGGGTGTCTATAGTGGTCCTTTAGTATATACTGAAGAAAAATATCCTCAGTCTGCCTTTTCCTGTTGTTTATTAACTAAAACTCCCATCTCTGTTTCTAGTGTACCTGGACTTTCATTTTTTTTTTTTTTTTTAATAGAATGTATGTACTTAAAAATGTTTTTGGGTTGATTTTGTTCCCTTTGGCTATCACTTTCTTGTCAAATATATTTTATTGAAAGGTTTTCATTTTTAACAATAATAATCATTGTAAAACAATGAAATATATATGAATACATATAAATCAAACAAACAAAAATAAACCGGGGGGAAAATATCCATCCATTAGTGTCAAATAAGGCTATCACTTTCTCATTGTAGAGTTTAGCAAACCTAGTTGTTTTTTTGCATGCATTGTTGGCACATACCAAGTTGTTGTGATGGGGAAAAACGTGTTGCTGAAAACCCCATCCACCTGAAGTAAGTGGATAGTTAATGCATCGCTAAACACAAATACACACATCAGGCAAGCCATAAGACTTGCTTTTCCCACAGAAATCTCACTTTAACAGTGCTCTCACTACTGCAAGGGAATCTGGGTAGATGTATGCAAATTAGCTCAACAAAGAACACCATTTTTGCCTCATAATTCTTTGGAGTATGTGTCTGCTGTATACAACAGCTTTAAAACACAACTCAGGAAGAGGAGCAAAGCCAATGAACCACTCAAATGGAAATGTTGCTTATAAGGTGACGTGTCTGTGGGTGGCTGATTGTTGTGTTGCATTTGGAGCTGTAGTGGGTAATAGGGATCTTAGGAGGGTAGTGGCTATAGTGGGGATATAGAGAATGTAGTGGGATGACATGGACCACTGTGAGGGCAGCTAGTGGATATAGCAGGGTGACAGGGCTCTCGTGGGAGAATAGGGTCTGTAATTGGTGAAAAGGGACTACTGTGGTTGGATAGTAAGTATAGTTGGATGACAGGGGCTATAGTGGCTCTCGTGGGAGGATAGGGAGTATTGTGGGGTGGACAGTAGGTATAGTGGGTTGACAGCTATATAGGCGTTGCAGCTATAGTGGATGGATAAGGGACTGTTATATAGTGGAGTGACAGGGGTTTAGTGGGGTCACATTGCTGTAGTGAGAGAATAGGATCTGTAGTGACTGGATACGGACTATTGTGGGGTAGATCTATGTGGGTGACAGGAGCTGTAGTTGGTGGGTGTGACAGACTGCCCTGTCCCTGGATTACAATTACTTTGCTTCATTCTCCTGGTTGTTTGGTAAATTGCATTCTCCTTCGCTTTTCTCATTATTTTGTTTGAATACCAAACAAACCCTCGAATGATTAGACCACCCATATACTGAGTGTGCAACTTGTTAACCTCCATCACACTTGTCAACACCTCATTAACACTTGTACTACAACATTCTAAACAGGCGGCTGGATGGTCACCGTTTGTATGTACAAACATGTGGAGGTGGCCATCTTTAGCTGTGAACACGTACAGCGGTGTTTGGTCGTTGAGTGTATGGAACTCATCGACGTTCGGTAAAATATGTTAGAATGGAAAGGCATTCAGTGTGAGCAAACTCCCAAACGAGGGATACAAGCCAGGAATACGTACAAAGTTTCATTTGTTATTTTGTTGTATTCTGTACCCCCGAAGGAGACTGACCGCATAGCCTGATTTCATGGAACTCTATTGGGCAGGCACCACGGTCGGTCTAAACTTTACCCCAGTGGCATTTCGGCTGCGTTTGTGGGATCTGAGCACTTTCGGGATAAGCTGCGCGCTCAGATCCAGGCTATCCGGGGATAAAGGACTTGAGTGGGTACATAACTGTTAAATGTATGTTTGGGGTATAATTGATGTGTATGTCCTGGACCTGAGAGTTAATGTAATTTATTGGTGTACTTTACAGCAATCTCCTCTCAGGTCCAGTGGTGAATGCCCCTGGAATATGTTTCAGGAAACCCCTTGCATAGTGACTCAGATAAAAGGCTGTGTAAGTCTCCCATTGAAGCAGTTCCAGTTTACCCCTCGGCATAGAGCCTCGTCTTATGTTTGTAGGGGAAAGCTACACCAGCTATAAAACGACTTGGATTATCGCTACTTGAGTTTACTGCAGTATCACTCTTACTAGGGGGAAAGAACATCTCTTGTGGCGAAACCCCTCTTCCTCTTTGGGTGGCCACCACAGTGGGTGGGAAGGGCCACCCCTCTACAGCTTCTACTCCCCACTAGAGTCCTGTAGGATCTGCAGTGGAAAATAGGGGCTCATTTAGTGCTGTATTTAGGCTATGGAGGGGGGGATCCTGATGCCTGGTGGTCCGATGGGAAATGGAGCATTTCTCTATACCTGTAGGTGCTTTTTTTATGGCCGGTGCCAGATAAATGTTTCAGACCGTTGCCACGGTAATCCACGGTTACGCTTTGATATACTCCAAGTGTACCTCTCTATTTATTGCTGGCCCAGCAGGAGCCGCCAGGGAAATCTCACACACTGCTACAGAAGAGGAGACTGGGCAGACCAGTAAGGGAGATGTTTGATCTCGCCACCGGTCATGCAACCCCTTCTTGGCAGCCACCCTGAGACCATGGCCATGTATACCCCTTTGATTTTATGTGAATTTTTTTTTAAGTGTGGTATGGTTTGTTGAGCCTTTTTTAGTATCTCTTCACAATTAATTTTTGGCTTTTTTCTACTGCTTTTTTTCTGTCATGTATTTTATTGTTGAAGGTAGCTTCATTGCTTCATTAAAGAAGTTATTATTATTATTATTACCATTTATATAGAGCCAACAGATTCCGTAGCGCTTTACAATATTATGAGAGGGGGGATTTAACTATAAATAGGACAATTACAAGAAAACTTACAGGAACGAAAGTTTGAAGAGGACCCTGCTCAAACAAGCTTACAGTCTATAGGAGGTGGGGTATAAAACACATTAGGACAGGAAATAGCACTTAATATTTTTCATGATTAGTAAACCATACAAAGCTGTAAATTTCATGTCTTTCATATTAAGTATATTGCATGTACATGTTCATTCATGTTATTTTGTGATCCTATGCATAGTTCATTGTATGTTATTCATCAGAACCATCAGCCCCGCACCAGCCTTGCAGTAATCATGGCAAAAGATCGCCAGCCCATCCCAGGTCTCACCAGTTGTTCCCACCATACTGCTTCCTGTGTAGTGGATCTGGTAAGAACCATATGATGCACAAAAATGTCTTCCTTTGTTGGTCTGCATGTCCCATTATTTTTTTTTATTTTTTTTTTAATGATATGATTGATTTTTTTTTTGCTTATTTTAACCAGGAAAATCCCAGTTAAGTCATGCCTTTTTGTCTACATGTTACTTTTATAAAGTATATCTGAAGTAAGGTATACATAAATACACACATTATAACACACCCATTCTCAACAAGCTTTCATGATTATAAAACTGATAAAACCAACCTGTATTTTATAAAATAATGAGGGGAGATATTTAGATATAAAATATGATCTTGCATTATTATTATTGCCATTTATATAGCGCCAACATATTCTGCAGTGCAAAAGTGTGTATGTCTTTGTTTTTATTAAATTATGTGTCATCATTAAATGTATTTTTAGTTTATAAATATAAAGTACTGTATTGTTAAAATATTTCCTGTCCATCTCCTATAAAGGAACCCTCCAAACACCATAACCACTATAGCTTTCCAGCATGCTCTGGCAGCCTCCCACAATTGTAAGGAGTCAAACCATTTTTGAATGGTTTGACTTCTTAGCTTTGATCTACCGTGTGCTGCTCCCCACCTTCTCTACCATTGCCGGAGAGCCAGAAATTCCTACTCAGGAACTTATGTTGGCTCTCCTGAGTAGTGCTGTGTTTAGCTCATTGGTTGAGAACGTCTGCTGCTCACTCTCACCCATTGAGCTGAACCCTGCATTAGCTCAGAAGAGATAACGGAAGTTCCTGCTTACACATTTCTGGAAATAGTAGTGAAGGTTAGTGAGTGGCACCCGGTGAACCCCAGGTAAGTAGTCAAACTAAGCAAAAATAGTATGACTCCTTAGAATGGAGGGGAATAGTAGGGCACTCCTGCCACCATGACAACTACTGTGAACTGTGGTGGTTATGGTGCTTGAAGTGTTGCTTTAATATGCACCTCTGTGGATTATAAAAGCAATGTGTTTTGTTATAATAATCACATTTATGAATTTGAAATGACACTATAAGATCTAAAATGTACTATTGATAGAATAATGTCATTAGAAACCTCAACTACACCCATATCCATAGGTGAAGATTTTCATGGCTTTTAACCCCTTAGGGACATCGGTCTAAAAACTGTTGTTAATGACCGCTGGCATACCCTGTACATGATCTTTTACTGTGCCAGCCTTTCCTGGCTAGCTGTGCCATTGCCAAGAACATACACCTTCTGTCATATCCACAGCCTTTAAGAAGATACTATCTAGTTCTATAAACACACTCATTTATTTGAATTTGGAGTTCATTGAGTATCTGTGGTAGCATATCATTATCTTAAACTGGGGGAGGGGAAGGAGGAATGCTTTAAATTTAGCGTTTTATTAAAGCACTTATAATGTGAACATCTGCCTGGTTTTCTTACTTTGCTTTTTTCATAATTCAGATACCAGATTCCATCATTTCTCGAGGGGTGCAAGTACTGCCACGGGACACTGCATCACTCAGCACCACTCCATCTGAATCGCCGCGAGCGCAAGCAACATCGAGACTATCCACAGCTTCATGTCCAACACCAAAAGTAAGGAAATATCAGCCTATTATTTTGTTAGTCTTTGCATGTTTAACTCTTGCTAATTTGAATAAATCTGAAACCTCTCAAGAAGTGAAAATGTATTTGTGTTTAATAAATCAAAAACTGAAATCAACATTAGCATTGTTTTTGTTTGCCTTCTAAATTACATTAAAAAGGTTCTGAAATGTCTAGACACACTAGATAACTTTATTTTATGTGATTGATGTCTAGCTGTATGTAACACATAAAAGATTTTAGTAACCGTTTTGCTTATTAAAAATATATTATCCAAAGTATCTGAAAATATATCATTTGTCCTCAGCCAGTACTGATGTGCTGCCTAATTGCTAATTTGCGATCCAGCACAGCTCGTCATATTATTAACAATATGGATGTGTGGAATTAATATTTTAAATTAAAATTAAATGTATGCAATGAATGTTTGACAATAATGGTCTAAAATTACATATTTTCAGTAATGACACAGACAGAACTGTATTTTTTTTATTTATTTATTTTAAATGTGGGGGAGGTTGGTTTTTTTCCACACTTGGATATCTGTTTTTTTTTTTTTTTTTACTGTTCATGAGACTGTTGACGTCTTCATGTCACTAGGTGGCACTACAGTGCAGTATGTACCCAAACTATAATTTTTAATATACTGAACTGTGAATGGGGAGCAGTCCCCATCTGTCTTCAGTTTCTTAACTCTAGATTCATTACGATTTACTATTAAAGCAAACCACTTATGTTGGGTATATAATGAGCCCTCCCTTTGAATCAGGGGTCATGCCTTACTGCAGTAGACTACAAAATAGTTTATGTGAGTTAGAATTTGAATTCCCTTCATCTGAAATAGTGGAGCAAATTAGAAGTATCAGAAGAGCATGTATCAGCTACAAACTCAAGCCTTTTATCCGGTACACTCGGATACCATATTTCCTAGTAAGTATTATTAAAGTACAGCGTATGTAGTATTGTTGCAAGACAAATGAGTAAAGTGTTAATTGTATTGACTGGCACAGAATGAGGTTGAATTGGCTGACATCAGCCACTAATACTTTGCAATGATATAAAATAAAAATGCCTTTAATAAAAACAGTAAACCTGATGAAAACTCTTCCCTAACCTTACTCACCTCAATTACATTGGATATGGATATCACTCTATCCTATCCTTAAGGTATTATTTGGGGCAATTTTGCCTTGTTGAGGACATCCATATTAAATAAAGTGATTAAGCTGCTTAGTCATTTCTCCCTCTGAGGGTAGAAATGCTGCCTTTTCTAGAAACTCTCATCTTGCAGGATTGTCTAAACATTGACCAACCCGTCTGCCCATCATGGAACTGAGACTGAATTGTATTAGTTGGTTTTCAAAATAGCCTCTGCTACACACACTTAATGCCTATATTCTTCTCCATATAATGTTTTTAAAATATATTTTCTTGTGTGGATTGGGTACCACTGCAGTGGATGGGTACCTTACCTTTTCTTAAAAGGGTGTGAGCAGGTGGTGTGGTGTCAGGAAGAATAAGGATATTTTCAGCATATATATTTATTGCACAGTATAATCATACATATATATTTATTGCACAGTATAATCATACATATTACTTGCCTTGCTAAGCCAAACCTTAAAGGATGTTTACTAGATTACCTGCTTACCCTTTAGGTTCAAATATTATGTCCTTTTGGCACTTATTTTAGTGACAAAAACTATTTCCATCATGGACATTTTAGAAATTTGCTTGTATTAGTATTCTTAATTCTAGAAGAGAGAGTGGTATTCAGCTCTGTCCACTCTCCCTACTTCCCATTTCTTGCTTCTTCTAAGGTGTTTCCCACCAATTCCTATATGAAAACTCAAACCCTTCCCAGCCCACTTGAAGGAAAGGTGGGTGGTGGACTGCTTTTTTTTTCTTTTCTTAACCTTATTTGCTGTTTATGCATGCAGATTTGATAATACCTAATGCATATGGCTGTATTTTCTTTTCTTATTGTGTGCATGCGCTGTTAATAAGAATCTTTATTTGTTACATTTCAATTTAATCTGGCTGTTCTCCAATAGGCCAATGTGTGCATGACATGATTGTTAAGGGGCTTGTATGTAATTCTTTTTATTTTTATAAAAAAGAAAATACATTAATACGCTGACCATTTTTTTTTTAGCATTCTGACATCCGTATGAGTACCTGTTTTCAAAATATTGCTAGCTAATTTATATTTGACCAGAAAACACTGTGAATTTGCGCATGTATTATACCATAAGTGAACACTGTGTCTTTTTCATGTAAAATTTATATCTGTTGCAAAATACCGGTATTTTCTTTTTAATGTGAAAATGTAAGTGAGATAAACAAATCTTTGGTTCATTCAAGCATATCCTAAACTTAAAGTTATAACTTACCGTAATTAAATTATAAAACACCTTAAAATGTACATTCCTTATTTTATTATTATGACTATCATTTTTTGGTGTGTAGTGGCTTTAGTGTTTGTTTTTTGTTTTTCACACTGGGAAAGCAGCCTTACCACCTATAACTATAATACTTGTAGGTTACTCTCAGCTGGGTTTATTTCTTCTTCAGGGAACTTTGAAGAATTGACAACCAGTAACAAATACCCAAAATTGAAGAACAACATTAATTTTAGTTTGCATTTCCTTTACTAATTCTCCAAATTATCCAATTTAGTGGTAAATCACATATTGTTGTGGCACACTCCAGACACCATAAAAACGTCATCAGAATACATGTGTTATGGTGCGAGAAGGTACCTGGGTGGCAACTTTTTATTTATTTTTTTAAACCCTTAAAGGGACACTTTAGGTACTGTCTGTTTCATATCATTAAACTGGTTAAAGTTTCTGGAGTCCCCTTACACCATCATTTCATTCAGCTTTAAACAGTTTATAATGTTTTAATGCTAAACAAGAGACCCCAGGTGCCCATCCTATCGGTGCTGCTTTGTCTAATGATGAAGTATTAGCCTGAGGTGCAATGGGCAGCTGTGATTGGCTGAGAGTGTCAACTGACTGCTTTTAGCGTATCCGAGCTCCAATTGACTGTATGAAAACAAGGAAGTGTGTAATCCCTGCCATAGCCACACCTGCAGAAAGGACCTGACTGTGGGTGGCCAGGTACCCTTATTCGGTGTTAAACTGCACAAAAGTGGTTTAACACTTAATGGTGGGACAGTACCAGGGAACTTCAGGAACTATAACCAATTCAAAGAGAGGAAATGGTTATAGTGACTGTAGTGTCACTTTAACAAACAGTTGAAAAACAAAACCTTCAAACTGGGACCCCTGAACATTCGTTATAGTCTGAAACTTCAATCTGTAAGTCACTGGTAGTGAGAGTCTCAACGGACGCTTTCAGCTTATCAGTAGCTCAGAATGTAGTGAAAAAGGTACGTGACTTTTTCACTATTTTTTTGTGAATAGGGAGCTACTGATAGACTCAGAGTGTCAGCTGACAGTCTCAGTCTGTCATTGGCACCAGGTCTGAGACTTTGTTTCAAGTTCCTGTTTTTGGACTGCAACAGAAATTCAGGGGCAGAGCTGATGGCCCCTAGATTAAGGACTTTGAGTTAACCCATTCAGGTATGCCATCTCCCAGGGCCTCTTCGGACCATAAGAACTTCATTCAAATGGAACGGTGCCCAGAGTGTTCCTTTAAACAATGTTTGTTGGCAACTCTGACAAATTTAAATGAGATAAAAGTGAATTCCGAGTTAGTTTCTCATACCTGTTTATGACAAGAATCATTGATTATTTGCACATAACCTGGTTCATTTCACTTATTTAGAACATTAGGTCCAAGGTCATCCAGAACCAATAAGTAGTGGTAATTCGACATAGGCATATGTTGCGATGGCGTTCCAAACCTTTTTTGTTGTTTAAGATTATTACCAAAACATTTAATAATTAATTTGAATTACTATTTTCGAATTCTAACTAGAAGCTTATGTATATTCCTACAGTTCTGATGGTGTGATACTTGGAATTTTGTTCTTTGTGCTATAATATATGCTATACTTGGTGCCCTGTAATGTTAATGCAAGTTAAGATATTTGAAAATGTATTGTTGTCAACAGCTGTGACAAATTGCTTTAAATTATTGATCTCTCTGTGTCAAACAAAGACAATGAAAAGTACATTAGTATTGTGTTTGCTTAAAATGCTGGTAGATACTAGTCTTAAGAAAGACAAAATAGATCCGTGGTGTTTTTCACTTAATTAAACTAAATAATAATTGTGATGATTGAATGCACTTGTATTTGCTATAACACATGTCTACGTCACACAAATATGTAAGTAGAGAGTTGAATAAATCTTTTAATTGTGCAGTAACATTCAAGATAGAAATCTTCTTTTCTGTTTTTACAAGTGTATTTTTAGCCCAATGATGAATAAAATGACATACCATAATTGTTTTTCTTATTTACAGTTTACTGGTATATGCTCTTTTGTATGTAGAACACATATCTATAACTTTTTGATTTGTCTAGTTTAATACCAAATTAAACTTTAGGTTTATAATTCCCCCACCCCCCGCTGTCTTTTAATGATCTGTCTAAAAATGAGTAGTCTCACTGTAGGCATAAAACAAATCTCCTTACTTTTATCACTCGGCATATCTGTATTATTTGCCAAAACATGTATGATCAGCCAGCAATACCTATATATGCAATTTATCTCCAGTATACCCAGTTATGTGGGCAAACATTTACATTGAATTGAGCCTTTTACTCCTAGATTTATTTTTTTTGTATTTATATTTACATGTATAAAAATATATATATAAATATATATATATATATATATATATATATATATATATATATATATATATATATATATATATATAATATAGTGTTACAGTTGTAATTTGGGATGAATAGCAAGTATGTAAACAAAGAACAGTAGCACAGTTTGGTAAGTATGTGTGTTTGTGTGTGTACCAAATACGTTTGTGGCAAGACCAAATGTAATAAAACTCTCCACAGCACAAGTAATAATCATTTAAAAAACAAAATAAAACTACTATTGTGGATTACCTGCATATGGACTTTGGAAAGTGTCCCTTGGGCACAGAAACTTGAGAAATCAGATTTCCACAACTCGAGAAATCAGATTTCCACAACTCTCCCAAAGTGAAACAGGTAATTGTGTTTCAGAATACGTCCTGCATTTCTGCAAGTACCCTTAGCAATGGACACTATTTTAAACACAGCATTATTTTAACCCTTAGCATGGGTTGTGATCCAAGAGGTCCAGTGACAAGAAACCAGCCATTGACAGTACTGCCTATTTCCGTCTAGAGCAGGCCTGCACAACATTCAGCCTGCGGGGCTACTTGCGGGTTACCAAAGCATATTTTGTTTTACCCGCAATTTAAGGAGGCTTACCAGGTGGCCTCTGCACTTAGGGCCACCCGATGAGCCTTTGTCAGCAGGGGCCCGGTCGAGCACTTTGGGCCTCTAGCAGCCCGGGCATCCCAGGAGGAAGTGTGTGCCTCTGGTCACTTCCTCATAGAGACTGGAGCTGCGTGGGAGCGGAAAGGTGGCTGTGTGGAGGGGGCCAGGCCAGGTGATGGATAGGAACCGGAGAAGGCAGAAGAGGAGGGGATGCAGGCTGCAAGAGCTAGCCCCTAACTCCTTACATCCTCAGGCTGCAGACTGGACATCAAGGAAGCCACTGTCCTGCATAAAAAAGTAGGAAACTGGAGGGTGGCAATAAGAGTATATTCTGACCTGAATGTCTATATGTATGTCATGCACCTGCCATGGTTGATTACCTGTTATGTATTAAATTTATATATGTGTGTGTGTGTGTGTGTGTGTGTGTGTGTGTGTGTGTGAGGAAAGTCCCGATTCGGGACTGAAACATTGACGTTATATGGCAACATAATTTGTACTTTTATGTAAGCAATAAAAGTTAAGTTTTATGAAGACCGTGAGTGCGGACCATCACTTTGATTCTTTTATATATATATATATATATATATATATATATATATATATATATATATATATATATATATATATGGCATTATATATATATATATATTGTTTGTATATTGTATTTTTCGAATATTGTATCCTATTGTAACAATACAATGATTTGTGGAGCCAGGACATACTTGAAAACGAGAGAAATCTCAATGTATCCATCCTGGTAAAATATTGTCTGAATAAATAAATGTGTATGTGTGTATGTCTGTCAGTGAGTCTGTATGTATATCTGTCTGTCTGTATGTATAAATTTGTATGTCAGTCTGTTTGTCAGTATGTATGAATTTGTATGCCTATCTGTATTACTGTATGTGTATCTGTCTGTCTGTCAGTATGTATGTGTGTGTTTATCTGTAGGTCTGTCGGTCTGTGTGTATCTGTAGGTCTTTCAGTCTGTGTGTATTCATATACAAAATACAGTTAAAGGAACAGCGCACACAAACAAAAATAAAGCTTTACATTTAACAAGGCTTAAAATCACCTATCTTGGAAAATAAATATGGGGATATAGTTCCACCATATGGACATATTGTGTTAAGCCCACCACTACATCACAGTAACCCAGTATCGGTGGGTCCTACACTAATGTTAACCTGGGAGATTTACATGCTAACTTGCATTACTTGCAAACTGCTTTAAGAGACCCCTCAATTTAATCTTTTCTAATCCTTTAATCTACATAGAAAAAATGGTAATTTGGGGGAATATGTCTATTCAAGTGTGGTGTATGTCTGTTTGTCAGAATGTATGAAACTGTATGTCTGTCTGTTTATGTGAGTATCTGTATGTCAGTATGGATGAGTCTGTATGTCTGCAAGTGTGTGTATCCACTGGCGTACATATAGCAGCCGCAGGGGTCGCAACTGCGACCGGGTCAGTCACTCCAGGGGGCCCGGCTGCCCTGCAGACCCTTGCGACCGGGTGCCTGCCATCATCATTTGCGGCCCCGGGCTGCGCGGCAAACCGCCGGGGCCGCATTTTAAAGTGCCTTGTATGTGTCTTTGTATGTACGTCTTTGTATGTGTGCCTGTCTGTATGTATGTATCTGTGTATATGTATGTGTGCCTGTCTGTTTTTATGTATGTATGTGTGTCTTGTTTGAATGTGTGCCTGCCTGTCTGTCTGTTTGTATGTATGGGTGTCTTGTCTGTATGTATGTGTGCCTGTCTGTTTGTATGAATGTTTGTCGTGTGCCTGTCTGTTTGTATGTGTGCCTGTCTGTTTGTATGTATGTGTGTCTGTATGTCTGTGTGCCTGTCTATTTGTATGTATGTTTCTTTGTATGAATGTGTCTTGTGTGTATGTATATGTCTGTGTGTTTGTGTGTGTCTGTCTGGGGGGGCCTCATGGATCAGTTTTGCACTGGTGCCCCATGGGTTGTGTGTATGCCACTGTGTGTATCTCTATGTCTGTCGTCTCTGTATGTCTGTCAGTGTGTGTGTGTGTGTGTGTGTGTGTGTGTGTATTTTTATATGTGATTTTATACCTTTACTCTGAAAGTGAGGCACTGAAAAATCTGCTGCCTGAAGAAGTTTAGCCTATTTTAGTTTTGGCCCCTTCCTACTGCCAAGTTCTGCAGGTCCGGTCTAGCGATATAGGTATATATCTATTTAAGGATACTTACGTAAATGAAAAAAAAAAATGTAATTCTAGAATTTTAAACCATTGTATTATGTGTTAATTCTTTACAGAAATAGTGGCGGGATAAAAAGTCAGGATCTCAAATATTAATGTGAAAGCAAAGCTACATTTGTTGTCACATACAGTATGTATGATAAAATAGGTAATTTATCCCGCCTGTGGATATTTGTAAGAAAATTTTGGCATTTTAATACTACAGCTTTCCCAAAATGCCTCCAGGATGTAAAAAGAATATCTATGTTTGGACATTGCTCTTCAATGCAAAAAAGGAAATTAGCCATACTCATTGTAATTTTCCTTACTGATCTTAATCCTTGTCCACATCACTATTGGAATAGCTTTTCCCTGTCATCTTTAACATATAATTAGCCCTAATGTTTAGAATTCTTCCCTCTTGTCCTGACAAATTAGCATCAGATAAGAGTGGGTTTGTTTCGAATGTGGATAAAGATCTGAAACAAATGAAATATGTCTACATGTAAAATGTTTCTGATTGGTCCCAGACAGCATCATTCAGCTATAGGGTAGGAAAAAAAAAAAAAAAAAAGATTTCTGGAAGTTGGTGAATGCCACACATTTATGTAAAAGGAGAAAGGGCCAGAAGAACAATATGGCCATATCTTTTTTTTTTTTTAATCCTGAGCCCATTTCCACCTTACATAATTTAAAGAATACATGCAACAAGGACTTAGGTCAGTGGTTTGCAAATACTGTTTTTTGTTTTTTTTTTTAATTCTTTATTTTTGTAGTGCATAGGTTTTTAACAGACAGTTGCGAGGTACCCCAAAGGCATTCCTCCGACTGATCATAGACAGTTGAACAAAGAGGTACATGAGATAGCTAGCACTAATTTTATAATTAAGTAGTAGTTGAGTATAAACATGGTAGAAAGCAAGCTTAGGTAACATCATGTTAGGTGTCGCTGTTCAGTCGTTTAAGTGCACTTCTGAGTGTATGCTTAGAACGGAGCAAATTGCTATGCTAGTGTGCCTATTGTGTAGACATAGCACATAGCCTATAGCTTTTAAAACTTAAAATACTAGTGAGAGTAGCTAGTTCCAAACCATGTTTTGTATAATGGCGTTTCTTATCTAGGAGTACTACTATGCTGCTTAGCAGGAGAACTAGGTTATGGGCAGTTAGTGGTTGAGGGTGCATGATATAGTAAGTGTAATCGCAGCTATGTGATAAGTATCAGGGCAGAGCATAAAACAAACAACAAGATTTAAATTAAATGGTTATGTACTGGGGGCCAGATTCAAACCGTGTGTATCAAGTCCTGGATCTAGAGGACAGCGTTCAGCTTTGGCCTACTCCTAGGCTCGGGAACTTGTGGATGGAACTCGGAGTCGAAACTTGGGTATATCTGTTGCGTTGTTTCAGTAGTCTTCCAGCTTACACCAATTTCTGACTTCTTCGGCCATTTATAGTGGAAGCTGGTTCTTCCTGCACCGTCTGGTCGGTAGATTAGGCAGAGGCTTCGGCAGCTGAACATTATCCGTGATGCACCATGTATGAAACCACCCTCCTACAAGGACCCCTCCGGGCAGCCCGCGGCTCAGGTAAGAGGCGGCCGGCTTGGGGGTTGTGCCGTCCTGGCTGATGCTCCGAGTGCGGCGTCCATCTGCGTCTACACCTCAGCGTTATCACCCGAGGGACACACAGCTGGGGCCACTCCATGCGTCATGCGTCGGCAGGTAGGTATCGATGGGCAGAAGGTTGTCTGCTTATTTGCAGTTTCGTCCAGTGTTGTGGGCACAGGTTGTCGGGTTCTTGTGCGGGCAGGTCCACCATAGGAACAGGCTTTAAGCGGGCCTTCAGTGAGGTGGGCCCAGGTCTGGCGGCCATCTTGATTTGGGCCTAGGGCTTGATTAGTGGCATTGTATTGCGCTGTGGTCTGCGCCATGTAAGTCCCCGTGCTGCTGTGCTGATCCGATGAGTCTCTGCATGTGTGTGTGCAGACCGGGATAACCCCCCCGGTCCAGAGGGGGGGGGACGCCGGACCCCGGCCGGAGACCCGGGAGAGCGGCCGTCTCATCCCGGCTCAAGCTCCTCACACTCTGGGCCTTAGTCGGGTTACTGAAGGCAGCTCGAGGGGTATCCCCTCGTACCTCGGGATCTGGGGATCAAGGTGGGTGTTGTTGCGGGTGGTTATGGAGGTGTTGCCCCCAGTTTGCGCCGGTTTCTCGGCTCCAAAGCGGGAGCTCAGACAGAAGCGTCTGATCCCGTCGGCGGTCCGGCCCTGCCCCCCGCAAATACTGTTTTATTGAACCTTTGACATAGTCCTAAAACTCCTCCTTGGTAAGATGAACAACTCTAAAGTTGTTGGTAGATCCTAAAAGACAACTGCCTTTGTTAAAGCTGAAGACACCAACGTTTTAGTCTTGGAGACTAAAAATCTGTTTAAAGGACAACCGTCATCAAATGTTCACTTCTTTTTTTAAAGTGTTTTATATTTAATAGAATTTAATGATTTCTTTTAATGATATATCTTTTTGGGGGGGTTCGAAAGAAAAGTTTAACATTTTGTCTGGTTAAGCAGTGATGTTGGATCTGACTGTACTGCTGTGTGACCAATTGTCGGACAATCTAACTTGGCTGCTGCTATGATTACTCTGTAGGAAAGTTATGTTTGTTCTCAAAAAATAAATATACAGTTGCAAGAAAAAGTATGTGAACCCTTTGGAATGATATGGATTTCTGCACAAATTGGTCATAAAATGTGATCTGATCATCATCTAAGTCACAACAATAGACAATCACAGTCTGCTTAAACTAATAAAGAATGAACAAAGAATGAAATGTTGCCATATTTTTATTGAACACACCATGTAAATATTCACAGTGCAGGTGGAAAAAATATGTGAACCCTCAATAACTGGTTGAACCTCCTTTGGCAGCAATAACTTCAACCAAACGTTTCCTGTAGTTGCAGATCAGACGTGCACAACGGTCAGGAGTAATTCTTGACCATTCCTCTTTACAGAACTGTTTCAGTTCAGCAATATTCTTGGGATGTCTGGTGTGAATCGCTTTCTTGAGGTCATGCCACAGCATCTCAATCGGGTTGAGGTCAGGACTCTGACTGGGCTACTTCAGAAGGCGTATTTTCTTCTATTTAAGCCATTCTGTTGTTGATTTACTTCTATGCTTTGGGTCATTGTCCTGTTGCAACACCCATCTTCTGTTGAAATCCCTCTGATAAAATGCTCAGGTATTTAACAAGTGGGCTTTTGAGGATGCCTTCCTTTTCTTCCTATGGGTCATTTGCTATCAGGAGCACCAGTTCAGCCCGATCAATCCACTACAGCTCTTTCCAGTAGGCCCAGTGCTTTCTGGAAAGCCAGCATCTCGCCAGGACAGGTTATATTGTGCTCCGTCCATTGGTGTGAGAAAACTTATGTGAATGCGAATCCCCATCAGTAACAAATACCTTTTTATCCCTTAGGATCTCTGTAATAGGATTTAGAGCCCTCTTTGCTTGGAGTGTGAAATGAGATAGCTCTTGCAGCATAAGAATAGTATTGCCTCTATGTTGTAGAGTCTCTCCTAGTCTAGCTTTCTGGGAAATTTCTTCTTTCAGGGGGGAGTGGTGCAGTCTGTAGACCACATCTGTTGCACATCAGATTATAAGCATCTAGGACAAAGTGCTCTGTTAAATTTTATCAAGGTGTCCTTAGATCTAACAGGTCATTAAATAGTGACTCAAGCACCTCATGTAAGTTTTCATTTTCACCTTTCATAGGCTCAGGTAAGCCCCTAACTATAAATGAACCTAAAATAGTTCCTTTGCCCTCTGTAGTTTATATCTTCCACTTTGCAGTATAGCTCCAGCAGTATAATATTATGAGCCTCCATATGATCTCTGATAGCCGCCAAGTGGCTGGTAGAAGCTTCCTTGTACATGGAACATCCGAGCAATGGAGTGTCATTTTTCACCAAACATTACACTCCATTGGTGTCAAGCCTACCTAGCATGGTGGCTATGTCAGCCTTGGATGGTAACTACCTCTATGATGCCCTTATTTCAAAGCTGTCAGTTGATGCCTCAGAGGCTGATTTACTCAGGGAGATTCCTCTCTCACACGTGGTGCCGGTGCCATGTAAGTGGGCTCCCGTGGAATCGTGAATGTTGTGCAGCAGCCGTGGTTTCTGGGGGCCAAAAGCAGAAGGAAGGGTTCTCCCCGTATTCAATGTGCCTTTTTTGTTCACTATAAGCTATTACCTGGGCCAATAGCGTGGAGCAGGGCTCACGGGTCTATTCACTCAGCCATCCAGGCCACGCATCTCCTTATTTCTTAAAATTAGGGCTATTAGTAAGGTTAGGCTTAGGGCTTCTTACATCTTAGGGAAGTACCTAGACTTATAAGTGTCCCAAGCAGCCCACGATTTGTTGATGTTTCACTCCCAGACAGTGATACATCCATTAAATCGTCCCCTCTTCATGTATTAAATATGGTAGTAATAAATATATATTGACAGTTACAGCTCCTTGCATATTGTTTTTCAGTAGGGGGCTGATTAATTACAGGAGCCAACAGAACACAGTTTTAAGAGTCTTCACAATGCAATATTATATAATTTATTTGTTGTATTTAAATGTTCTCTAAGATTTACTTTTTTTTATTTTTTTATGTGTTTTCATGTGCGTCATGAATTGGTGGTAAGAAGAAAAAAAAGATCTATCTTCTGGCTTTTAAAAATGCCTTTGGTTAAAATGCTGATCCACAAACACACCAGTTTATATTCACAGATGAATACCTTTGGCAGTTTAAGAGACATCTTGGGACAATACTTTGACTCTTAGTGATGTAAAGGGCACGTATTTTCTTATATAAAGCCAATCTAAGTGTGTTACAGGTATGGCAGAGCATTGACAATTAGATACATGATTGTCTTCAGGGCAATCTGAATCGGTGTTGTAGTGGCAGCATAAATCTGCTGTTTAATATGCAAAATCAACCACAACCAGCTTGTTTCTGCTGCTTTCTATTTTCAGCCCTGTAAATGTCAAAGACGAAGGTTGCTGCAGCATGCAACAGATCACAAACTAAAAAGATTACCCTTTTAGGTGCACCCACAAACTGTTAAAAATAGATGGTGGGGGTCTATCAGTTTTCCTTATTTGTGCGTTGAAATTGCTGTTTTAATGATTGGAAGTGTTTGCTATGAATTGTGAGCCTCTTCTCACATTCAGTACAGTTGCTTTTTCTAATGCAAGCCATAAACGACTCAAGCTACGACTGCATACATCAATGCTTCTGCTTAAATGAATTGACTCATTCAAATAAAAACATTCACCTCTTGAGCATGCCACAGCCACCATGGATGCACCGAAGAGCACATTGGTAAAGATACAGGACTAGCTATGACAGCCTTTGTGGGAGAACAAAGACATAGATGTGTTCCTGAAGGTCAATTATTTTGGTCTCTGCTTCTACAGAAAACAAACACACAATTCTTGCAGCACCCTTTTTTACAACCATGATTCCACTGGTCATTTCTTGGAAATGGCTTTGAATAGCCCTCGAACATTGTTAGTAGCTCAGCTCTGATTGGAAGGGTTTTTTTTTTTTTTTCTTCGATTTTCCTATTTAAGCTGTGCATGAAGGGTTATCCTTGTGAGCTGCTGAAATCATGAAAATGCTGATGTCTTGAAGCAGTTGGCTTTAAAAATAAAACCAAAACATATTCTGTACAATAATATGAAGAAGAAAAAGAGGGACAAATATCCTTGCAGAGAATGCCAGGTAAGTCAGCTATTTACATCCACATCCTATATCGTCAAGTTTCTCCCAATATGCATATTTTTGTGGTAGAAGAAAATCAGCTCAGCTGTTTTTGTTGCTGCTGTCGAGTGATTTTGCTGTGTTGCATATTTTTCCTTGTGTTGTTTTATGCTCTTCATAAAATACATTTCTCCAGTGATTTATTTAATGAGATCCTGTCTTGATAAGATTGCAGTGACCTGATTAACTCTGATCTAACATTCCCCTTCGTCACTATTATTTATGGAATTCTCTGTTCTTTTTGTACACAATGGATCATGCAGCACTCTACAATCTAACATCTGTCCTTCCCAAGGGATAGCACTGAATATTTGCAGCTCTATGTTCATCAGAAAACAGCACAGTTTCTGCAACGCCTTGCTTTTGCTGTGAAAGCTGCCTTTGTAAATTATGTCCTTTCTCTTGAAAATAAGCATTGGCATGGTGTGCCAGAAATTCGGTGTGTGATTTTAATGATTCTCTGCAAATGGCAAAACCTTTTCTACATATTTATAAACATAATTTTCATTGTGAGTTGCACGGAAATCTAAGACAGCCATTTGAGAGCTAACTAGATGATAAATGTTTTCATTGTAAAGCGCTACAGTATTTGTTGGCACTATATAAATGCTAATAATAATAATAATATAATAATACATTTCACATTTTCAAGTAAACAAAACATAGAGTTCAGAACATTTCTAATCGGCTATTTTGGCCTAAATGTACAATTCCCACTGTACCCCTATTTAGTGCATAAATCGAGTCTAAGACATCTATTGCTGTAAACTTTTCTATTAGAATATTATGTTTTATTTATAAATTACCAAACTTATAAATTACCAAAAAATGTACATTTTGGATCATTAATATTGTACAGTCCTAAACTACATTAAAAAATATTTAAAAGATTCAGCTATGGCAGTGAGAAATAAAACAAAATACAAAAGTAGTGGAATATTTCATTTTCATGGAGCACATTGAATGTTGATTTCTGATTCATGTGTTCTTTTTGTTTTCAAGTAGAGATTGTAGCCGTATTAGTCCAGTGATGCAGATGTAAAAAACGGATAAAATTTGTATCTTGTAATACCTTTTTTATTGGACTAACAGAATTTTTTAATGACAAGCTTTCGGGAGAACCTCCCTTTCTTAGACTTGAATCCAATAAAAAAGGTTTTACAAGATACAAATTGTATCCGTTTTTTACATTCTTTTTGTTTTGTTATATTCCGTCTGCTGTGTTTGGCTCATTTGACAATTCAATGGTAGGCAGAACATTAAAGGAAGATGTTTCAAAAGCAGGACAGTCAGATTTTTACAGGATCCAAAACAACAAATTAGCCATTGCTAGAATTTTGTATTTTTTATATATATATAATTTTTTCATTTTTTTTAAACTGCACTGTTTCATTTTTTTTAATTTTTTTTAAACTTTCCATTATATGCCTGACTGTCCTGGCACAGCAGTTGTATTAATTTAATTTGCTCTGTGCGTTCAATACTATGGTAATTCTCTGTAGATGCCAGCGTGCTTGCCATGGATACATTTTGTTGATGGCATCAACATGGTCATGGAAGTGCTGTGTTTGTTCTTCATAGACTTACCCTGCACTACTCTCCCAAATCAGCAGTTTTTGTTAAACCATTTTCAAGTATTTTGCCTGTACTCTCCTGTTGTTTCTTTTGTAGCATACCTAAGTTTTTCCTGGTTCCCATAATTACCACTTTAGGTGTTCTTTGTTCCAGGTTTTCGCAGATTGGTGCTTGTGATACTTTCTTGCCTCATACCTTTTCTTTGGGCAACCATTCCTGAATGTGACGTATTCACCTTCATGTTCAATTTTATTTTTTTTGTTTTCTTTATATGCTATGTTTGGTTTGAAAATTGTGTCCTGAGGACTAAAACATCGACTTTATGTTTGATTAATAAATTTTCATTATTTTTTTTTTTTAAGATGTAAAACAAGTGCTCTCTTAAAAGAGCACTCCGAGCATCATAACAACTTTATTTAATTTAAGTTGTTATGGTACAAGGAGGTCCCTGGCACTTAGCCATTCACAAACTGTTTAATCCAAAAGTTTATTTTCCCTCGCCCCTACCTGCGGCAGCTATAATCTTCCATTTTAAAGCTTTTCAGCAAATCGAAGGATGGGGTAATAGAGATCCAGTGCTGGAACACAGATTTTTGGGATTCAAAATACAGATTTTTGAGTCAAGAATTATTTTTTTCTCTCTATGTTTATGTTAAAACTGGCCTATTCACCTTTCAAATTTTCAGCTCCTACTAAATAATTTGTTAACCATTAACTATATTAAACATAACAACCAGCACCCAAAGAGAAGTGGGGTGTATCAGCGCTAATATTCAAATAGGATAAAGTGACAAGATAGTCCAAACAAATCTATATGTATACAAAGCTGCTATAACACCTAAGTCTTATCTTGTACAATAGAAACAAAAACCTTGGGTAGGTGAAGCGCTATTACAGGGTAATAGTGATGGAAATGATGTAGAATAAAAGTACACGTGGAAGTACCTTGGGTATTCTTTATGTCTATATTCACGGTAGTTAATGTTTAGTTCCTATAAAACATAAACATAACAAATCAAACATAGGGCAGACTGTATTAAACAATGATATATAAAAAGGGAAAGAGAAAATCCCACTCACAATTTTGGAGCTAAAATATAATAGCTCAATAGTAGCGCTCTTGGGGTCCGTAAAGGCGACCCTCACCCTTCTTTCATGCAAATGCTCTTTTTTCTTGTTTCCTATAAGGATGGAAAAAGCACATATGGTGCAATACCGTAGATCTTATGTGTAAAGGATAACTGATCTGTGGAATATGAGGTGTATATTAATTGTTGTGCTGGCTGACTCATTCAGAAATAGATCAAGAATTAACTTTAGATGAACTCTATATTTTATTTAAAAGATTAAGAATAGAAAACTCCTTTATGAGTAATAACTAATAGAATGTGTTGAATAAAAAATAGATGAGGAATGATTTCTTTATTCTCTTTATCCTCTATTCAAAAGAATCTGAATTAACTTAAAAAGAAAAGAACAGGTTGGGTTATTAAAAGCAAGGTACTTCCACGTGTACTGTTATTCTCCATCATTTCCACCACTATTACCCTGTAATAGCGCTTCACCTACCCAAGGTTTTTATAACAACCAGCACTACCTAGGTTAGGAGACAGCGAAGTTATAGTCTGCGGTGGTGTGCTGAAAACTTACCTGATGACTGGACCTTAAGGAAGCTGAAATTTTTAAACCAGAATATTTTATTAGCTTTTCCATTCAATGAAATATACAAAGGGGTTAAATAATAATATAATGTTTGTAGAGAGAAGTAGAGGCTTTAATGGGCTTGGTGGTTGCAAAGAGAATATATCACAGTTATCCTGCGTTTGGTAAGGAACAATGGAATGAGCATGGCTTATCTTATCGATGGGTCTTTGATATATAACTGTTAAGAATAAAACGGTTTCCTATCTTAACTAGAGTTATGTACTTTTTAACCTGTGTGGATAGTTATGTTCCGATTGAACATAATGCGTTTTATTTGAAAGGTCTGTTGATAAGAGGATTTCAAAAATCTGAACTGAATTTCATATAATAACAAGTATACAAAGTAATCTGTGTTAACAGGCGCTTAAAATAATTTCCAAAATAAGGTGCTCTTAGCGCAGCAGCTCACACACAAAAAATAGGAACTCTCCAATCCTATTATAATCCAGTACAATAAATCCACTATATACACAACCAATATGTGATAGTGAGAGTGTGTAGCGCTTAGTAATTAATCACTTACTCCCCGGCAATTTCTCAAGGGTATGTAAGGTATCTGGGTAATATCCGATCCGTTTGTTGTATGTTCCTCAAGAAAGAACAAAAAAAGGAGAAAACAGGGAAAATTCGCCCTGGTGTTGAAATCCTTATAACTTTAGGTATCAGAAATAAAGGTGGAGGTATTCTTCTCACCTGAGTAAGAGCCTGTAACCTGGCTCTAAGTATAATGGCCCGTGAGTCCTTTTTAGGGATGACTCTTTCCCCCTTTCCAGCAGGATAGAAGATATACCAGATGCATGTAACTTGATAAAGGTTTATTCATACGAACATTTAAAACCATTTAAAATACATACAATATCCTGGTAGTTGTCCAAAACGCGTTTCGCCGATCTCACCCGGCTTTCTCAATTGGTGACTTCCATCCTGGTTTGTTATACTTAAATATCCCTCCTTCCGTCCTGATTGGAGGAAACGGACCGCATTCCAACCAATCACGGGCGTTCTCATGGGGGAGTATGAGGAAATTCAGCTGAAAAGTACTCTATCCCTTATTGGTGACGTCATCGCGCACGCACGTAAAAACGAGCGCGTGATGTCACTTCCGGGAATCTGAATAGTCTCTATCCATCCCACTACTTGATAATGCCTCCTTCCCGGTCACGTGGGATCCAGCTTCCTCTTCTGTGATGTGGATTCGTATTCAGGTTTCCACACTTGTAGAGGGTGATTTCGCCATTTTATTCGAGGGCAAAGTGTTGGCAAAAGAATGTCCTTAATAATGTCCACATAAAAGTCCATATTCTTCCCTTTATTTGGATGGTATGCCCATATTAGAGCATTGTAAACACATAAATAAAGAGATACAGATTATTAGTCAATCCCAAATACATTAAAAATAATTTTCTCATCTCCACCAAAAAGCAACCCAAAACACTGTGCAAAAAAGGGAGGGGGGGAGGGGGGTCTTTCCATAATGGTTACCATGATGATTTCTCCACCTCAATTAAATATACAAAGTTGTTATATAGATTAAAAAATAGTAAATAGATAAAAAATATTATAAAAATCTGTAGCCAATAATTATGTTAAATATATATAAAAAATATATATATAAAAAATATATAGTAAAAAGGGGTTATAAGAAGTGGCATATTTCAAAATCATCATTAAGACCATAAGGTTGCATAGTGTTCAAATTAAAAATCCATTTCATCTCTGCTTGTCCAATTAGTTTTATGGGATCCCCGCCTCTCCAATTTCCAATTACTTTTTGTATTCCCATAAACTCCATTAGATGTGGATTACTATTATGATAATTTTTAAAATGTAAGGATACACTGTGTTTTAAAAACCCATTTTTAATATTTCTGATGTGTTCCTGAATCCTAGTTTTAAGGGTCCTAGTGGTCCTCCCTATGTAAGCTAACCCACAGGGGCATGTAATCATATAAATTATCTTTGTAGAGTGACAGGTAATCACTTGTTTTATTTTAAACTTAGTGTTTTTATCTTGTGGGTGGCAAAATTCTCTTACTGCTCTTTTGCTGCTTTTAGAATTTCTACAGGCCCCACACATCCCGCATCCATAAAAACCAAACTTTTCTTTAAAGAACTGGTTTGTCAATTTTCTTGTTGGTATATGGTTCTTGACTAAGGTGCTTTTAAGATTTGGTACCCCTCTATACACTCTGTCTGGTGTGTTCGGGAGTATCGAGTTTAAAACGGAATCATTCTTTAGTATTGGCCAATATTTTCGGATAATCTTCTTGAGGCGTCCACCACTATAATTAAAATCGCAGATAAACTTTACGTTTTGTGGTTCTGTACTATCCTTAGTGTCTTTATACTCTATTAGTTTCATCCTGTCCTCATCCACTACTTCAGAAAGGGCTTTCTCTAGGATACCATCATTGTACCCTTTTTCTTTAAAATCATTAATGATTTTTACCGCCTGTTCGTGAAATTTATGTTGATCAGTGCAGTTTCTTTTAATTCTAAGCAGTTGTGCCTTCGGGGCGTTTAGTAGCCAAGGGGAGAAGTGGCAACTATTCTCCCCTATGTAACTATTAACGTCAACCTTTTTAAAATGAGTGCAGGTTTTTAATACATTTTGCTCCACATAAATATTAAGGTCTAAAAATTCCACGGCATTTTTGCTAAAATTACTTGTAAGTTTAATTCCCCATTCATTTGTATTAAGATGATTTAAAAACACTTTTAGTGATGTCTCGTCTCCATTCCAGATAAAAAATATATCGTCAATATAGCGGCGATAGGTCACGAGGTTCGCATCCCATCTACGGTCATTCTGGATAAATTCCAATTCCCAATGTGACATAAATAAATTCGCATAGCTGGGTGCGAACCTCGTGCCCATCGCCGTGCCGCAGATTTGTAAGTAAAATTCCTCCCTATACCAAAAATAATTATTGGTTAAAATCCAGTTTATCCCCTCTACGATAAAATCAATTTGTGATTGATGAAATCTTTTGGAACATTCTAGAAAGTGCTTAGTTGCATTACACCCTCTCGTGTGTTAAATAATTGTGTATAGGGAGTTTACATCGGCAGTTACGAGGTAGTAATTATCATTCCATTCTATATCTTTAATTACTTGTAGAATGTTGATAGTGTCTTTGAGGTAGCTAGGGCATGTGCGAACAATAGGCTGTAAGCATCTGTCAATATATTGAGATAATTTACTAGAAATGGAGCCTATCCCGGAGACTATGGGTCTTCCGGGTGGTTGATCTTTATTTTTATGTACCTTAGGTAAATAGTAAAATACAGGAACTTTAGGGTGTTGTATATTTAGAAATTTATATTCTTTCTGATTTAAAATATTTAAAATCTTACCTTTCTCAATTAATGATTTTAAAGAAAAAGGGTACAATGATGGTATCCTAGAGAAAGCCCTTTCTGAAGTAGTGGATGAGGACAGGATGAAACTAATAGAGTATAAAGACACTAAGGATAGTACAGAACCACAAAACGTAAAGTTTATCTGCGATTTTAATTATAGTGGTGGACGCCTCAAGAAGATTATCCGAAAATATTGGCCAATACTAAAGAATGATTCCGTTTTAAACTCGATACTCCCGAACACACCAGACAGAGTGTATAGAGGGGTACCAAATCTTAAAAGCACCTTAGTCAAGAACCATATACCAACAAGAAAATTGACAAACCAGTTCTTTAAAGAAAAGTTTGGTTTTTATGGATGCGGGATGTGTGGGGCCTGTAGAAATTCTAAAAGCAGCAAAAGAGCAGTAAGAGAATTTTGCCACCCACAAGATAAAAACACTAAGTTTAAAATAAAACAAGTGATTACCTGTCACTCTACAAAGATAATTTATATGATTACATGCCCCTGTGGGTTAGCTTACATAGGGAGGACCACTAGGACCCTTAAAACTAGGATTCAGGAACACATCAGAAATATTAAAAATGGGTTTTTAAAACACAGTGTATCCTTACATTTTAAAAATTATCATAATAGTAATCCACATCTAATGGAGTTTATGGGAATACAAAAAGTAATTGGAAATTGGAGAGGCGGGGATCCCATAAAACTAATTGGACAAGCAGAGATGAAATGGATTTTTAATTTGAACACTATGCAACCTTATGGTCTTAATGATGATTTTGAAATATGCCACTTCTTATAACCCCTTTTTACTATATATTTTTTATATATATATTTTTTATATATATTTAACATAATTATTGGCTACAGATTTTTATAATATTTTTTATCTATTTACTATTTTTTAATCTATATAACAACTTTGTATATTTAATTGAGGTGGAGAAATCATCATGGTAACCATTATGGAAAGACCCCCCTCCCCTCCTCCCTTTTTTGCACAGTGTTTTGGGTTGCTTTTTGGTGGAGATGAGAAAATTATTTTTAATGTATTTGGGATTGACTAATAATCTGTATCTCTTTATTTATGTGTTTACAATGCTCTAATATGGGCATACCATCCAAATAAAGGGAAGAATATGGACTTTTATGTGGACATTATTAAGGACATTCTTTTGCCAACACTTTGCCCTCGAATAAAATGGCGAAATCACCCTCTACAAGTGTGGAAACCTGAATACGAATCCACATCACAGAAGAGGAAGCTGGATCCCACGTGACCGGGAAGGAGGCATTATCAAGTAGTGGGATGGATAGAGACTATTCAGATTCCCGGAAGTGACATCACGCGCTCGTTTTTACGTGCGTGCGCGATGACGTCACCAATAAGGGATAGAGTACTTTTCAGCTGAATTTCCTCATACTCCCCCATGAGAACGCCCGTGATTGGTTGGAATGCGGTCCGTTTCCTCCAATCAGGACGGAAGGAGGGATATTTAAGTATAACAAACCAGGATGGAAGTCACCAATTGAGAAAGCCGGGTGAGATCGGCGAAACGCGTTTTGGACAACTACCAGGATATTGTATGTATTTTAAATGGTTTTAAATGTTCGTATGAATAAACCTTTATCAAGTTACATGCATCTGGTATATCTTCTATCCTGCTGGAAAGGGGGAAAGAGTCATCCCTAAAAAGGACTCACGGGCCATTATACTTAGAGCCAGGTTACAGGCTCTTACTCAGGTGAGAAGAATACCTCCACCTTTATTTCTGATACCTAAAGTTATAAGGATTTCAACACCAGGGCGAATTTTCCCTGTTTTCTCCTTTTTTTGTTCTTTCTTGAGGAACATACAACAAACGGATCGGATATTACCCAGATACCTTACATACCCTTGAGAAATTGCCGGGGAGTAAGTGATTAATTACTAAGCGCTACACACTCTCACTATCACATATTGGTTGTGAATTTCATATAATGGTTGATGTTGATCATATCTTTTGCTGGAACATGGTCTGACCACCTGCTTCAGAATGTGATATCGATCAGTGGGATTTTTCAAAGTAAACTTTTTTGGCTTTGTGATTCATGGTGGGATTATTGAATGTGACATAACCTCTGTATTAGGTATCTCTGTGCAAGATTGTGCATGTTTTCTGAGAACCAGTTTTGAAATGCTATGGTTTTACATATCAGGACATTATAATAATATATTTTTTGAGGGTGGGATGCCTAAAATAACTTATTCCTGCAGCACTGAGTGGTTCTCCCATAAAGAGCTGGCATTTGGCCTTGGATGTTAAGAATGCTTTGTACTTCTGAGCAGGAGTGTGTGTGCCTGCCATCTTGCTTATATGTAGGACATTCCTTGAGTATATGTTCAGTTGTGAGGAATGTAAAGTATGAATGAAAACAAACTTGAAATAATCGATTACAGTATTTGTTTTTTGTTGGCTGGACATATTCTCTGTCTTTTGGCAAGGAGTTTAAGGCATGTATATACATTAAGTGTTTAGAACGACGGAGAGTCTAGAACTTCAGGTTGATAAATGTATCAACCTGAAGTTATAGACAGTTTCCTTCATTTTTTTAAAAACATTTGTTGTGCTTTCTCTTTGTGTAAAAGTTCGTATTTTAAAGTGGTGTACTAATAGATTCCCCCCCTCCCCCCCCCCTTTTTTTTTTTTTTATTTATTTTTTTAAAGTAAAGGAAGTGTAAATTGAGGGATGGAAAAAAAAAAAAACAACAGTAGAACTTACTGTTAAATTAAGTGTTTTTTGTGTTTAAGGCTATTGCATTAAACCCACTGGAGAATGCACAATTATGAATTTGACTATGAAGTGCATTGTGTGAAAATCCCTCTTCTGCAAAAAAATAAATATAAAAATTTGCATAGTGTATGTTTGCATCAACGTGTTGCAATATGCTTTGATTGTATGTGTGAACCTCTTTTATCTGTATGCAATAGTGCAAATGTGCAGTATTGGCACATAGCTTTAAAACAATAAATGTTTGTAAACTGGTGTGTTTAAATTTCAAGCAGAGCAGGCAGCACAGCCAATAAAACTCCCGGTAATGTGCAGTGTGTGTACAAGTTGCACATGTTGTGCTGTTAATTCCTATTTTCTGTACAAACAACAACAATGCTTGTCCCCAAAAAGTAGCTTTTTTTTTTAGCAGGCATGCTTTCAACAGGATCCTTCTGGAAAAATATCTCCATTCTTAATATACTCCAGATAGAGTTTAAGGAAAATGAAAGGGATTATGATTTATTGGACATCTCACAAGGTTTATACTCAATACAGTATTTATATTGGGTGGAAAGAGGGGCAGAAAGTAGAAAAAGAATGTGGAACTTGTGAAAGACTTAAGGTGACAGGGAACCCACTGTAGACTGGTCTTAAAACCGTCTTGCTGAACAATTGGCTTTGGCTTGCTTAATAACACCCATGAAACAGGCAGTGGAAAGAAAGGTACACATTTTAACTAAATTCCAGCAGCACAAAATAAAATGACCCATCAACTTTAAACACTCCTTGGTGGGTTGTCACAGGCCTTGGGGTTGGGCCTTACAGGTCAGTGTTCAAATGCATACTGTAAATAGGCTTGCAGCCTCTGGGCAAGATACTAGGTCCCAAATTTCTATGGATGGAACACAGTCTTTCCCTGATTGGTAATCGGGGGACTGCATCAGAGAACAATAAGCACAAATACCAATCAATTCAATGAGATGAATGGTTATAGTGCCTTGAGTGTCTTTTTGAGAACAGAAACATTGTTGTATGATTATTATTTATAAAGCGCCCACAAATTTCGCAGTGCTGTACAATGGGTGGACTAACAGACACTTAATTGTAACCAGACGAGTTAGACACACAGAAACCGAGGCGTTGAAGGTCCTACTCAATGAGCTTACATGCTATAGGGAGTTTGGTATACTGACACAAAAGATAAAGGTAGATAAGTAGGTTGATAAAAAATATATTCACTGAGGATTTTTTTTTTTGTGTTGACAGGAGAGGAATCATGGTGTGGGTGGGGAATGCTGTTAACATTTTAATTTTTACGCTTTACTGAAGAAGTGAGTTTTTAAATCATTTTTCCTTTAAGGAATGGAGACTGGGTGAAAGTCTAACGGAAAAGGGAAGGGAGTTCCAAAGGAATGGTGCAGCCCTAGAAAAGTTTTAAAGTCGAGCATCAGAGGTGGAAGTACAGACAGAGAAAATATATGATGTGTGTGATCAATGCCCTCAATAGCTCAGTGGCCCTTGCAACCTTTATCAAAGGGAAATAAATTGTAACTTATGTTATGTTACATGGAAACATAGAAACGTAGAATGTGACTGCAGATGAGAACCATTCGGCCCATCTAGTCTGCCCAATTTTCTAAATACTTTCATTAGTCACTGGCCTCATCTTATAGTTAGGATAGCCTTATGCATAATCCCATGCATGCTTAAACTCCTTTACTGTGTTAACCTCTACCACTTCAGCTGGAAGGCTATTCCATGCATCCACTACCCTCTCAGTAAAGTAATACTTCCGGATATTATTTTTAAACCTTTGCCCCTCTAATTAAAGACTGTCCTTTTGTTGTGCTAGTTTTTCTTCTTTTAAATACTGTGTTGATTCCCTTTATGTATTTAAATGTTTCTATCATATTCCCTCTGTCTCGTCATTCCTCCAAGCTATACATGTTAAGATCCTTTAACTTTTCCTGGTAAGTTTTATCCTGCAATCCATGAACCAGTTTTGAAGCCCTTCTCTGAACGCTCTCTAAAGTATCAATATCCTTCTGAAGATACGATCTCCAGTACTGCGTACAATACTCCAAGTGAGGTCTCACTAGTGTTCTGTACAATGGCATGAGCACTTCCATCTTTCTACTGCTAATACCTCTCCCTATACAACCAAGCATTCTGCTAGCATTTCCTGCTCCTCTATTACATAGTCTGCCTACCTTTAAGTCATCAGAAATAATCACCCCTAAATCCCTTTCCTCAGATGTTGAGGTTAGGACTCAATCAAATATTCTGTACTCTGCCCTTGGGTTTTTACGTCCAAGATGCATTATCTTGCACTTATCCACATTAAATGTCAGTTGCCAACCATTTTTCTAGTTTACCTAAATCATTTGCTATTTGGCTTATCCCTCCTGGAACATCAACCTTGTTACATATATTAGTATCATCAGCAAAAAGAAATACCTTGCCATCAAGACCTTCTGCAATATCACTAATAAAAACATTAAAGATAATGGGTCCAAGTACAGATCCCTGAGGTACCCCACTAGTGACAAGCCCATATATACTCCATTGACTACAACCCTCTGTTACCTGTCACTCAACCACTGCCTTACCCATTCAACAATATTGGAATCCAAAGATTGCAGTTTATTGATAAGCCTTCTATGTGCAACAGTGTCAAACGCCTTACTGAAATCTAGGCAAGCAATGTCTACTGCACCATCCTGATCTATTATTTTAGTTACCCAATCAAAAAAATCAATAAGATTAGTTTGGCATGATCTCCCTGAAGTAAACCCATGTTGTCTCTGATCTTAAAATCCATGTGTTTTTAGTTGTTCAACAATCCTATGCTTTAACACGGTTTCCATTATTTTCACCACTACTGAAGTAAGGCTTACTGGCCTATAGTTGCCCGACTCCTCCCTATTACCTTTCTTGTGAATGGGTACAACATTCGCTAACTTCCAATCTACTGGGACTACTCCAGTTAGCAATGGTTGGTTAAATAAATCTGTTAATGGTTTTGCTAGTACACCACTAAGCTCTTTTAATAACTTTGGGTGTATTCCATCAGGTCCCATTTACTTATTTGTCTTTACTTTTGACAGTTGAAATAGAACCTCTTCCTCTGTAAACTCACATGTAACAAATGACTCAGTTGTCCTTTTTCCTAACTGAGGCCCCTTTCCTTCATTTTCATCTGTAAATACTGAACAAAATATTCATTGAGGCAGTCAGCTAGACCTTTATCCTCTTCTACATACCTTCCTTCTCTTGTTTTTAATCTAACTAATCATTGTTTTACTTTCCTTTTCTCATTTATGTATCTAAAACATTTTTTGTCCCCTTTTTTTTTACTGACTGTGCTATTTTCTCTTCTGTGTGTGATTTGGAAGCTCTTATAACTTGCTTAGCCTCTTTCTGCCTAATCTTATAGATCATTCTGTCTTCCTCACTCTGTTTTTTTATTTATAATTACTTTTTTTTATATTACTTTGCATATATACATTTAGAAAAAGAATGTGATAAGGTAGTAGATACCCATTATGGTATTTCTAGCATTGCAATGACACCTCATTGTACTGCTCATGAGACTAACAAACTATACACAAATATATTTGTGTGTCCTATGTCTATGTGCTAGCAATGCAAAAGAAATGGTAGGACGTGATAGTGAAATGGTTAAAATTTGTGAAAGAGCAAGCAATTTGTTCATTATATTACAGTGGTTTAATTGCGAGCAATCACATAAACATAAATCAAAGTTTACTTGTATGTCAAGATTTTTAGCTTGCAAGCACAATCCACAGTGTTTTGCTTTTCTGTCTTGCAGTGTGATTCACTTTTGTATGCTCATTACATTGTGGGATTGCAAGCAAGGCATTGTGTGCAGTGTTTTCTAAAGTTTCATGGGAGATGTCGCTCTAAAGTTTCATGGGAGATGCAGCTATAGGCTGAATATCTAGAACTTAACATATATAGCTTCTCCCGTAGCATAATTCATAATTTATAATACTCTGCTCAAATAAAAAAGGGTCATAACAAATGGTTACTTCAATAACCATGATCATATCAGGGTTTTGCAGTGGCTATGGTGTAAGGACACTGTATTGTACAGTGTATCAGTATTGAACACTGCACATACTTAGATATGTTGTATTTGTGCCAGAGGTGTAACTCCACCTCTGGCAGCGTCATTAGTCTTCCTGGAATGAGCCTACCAGTCTAGCAAATGTCGATTTTGTGCATATTTTTTTTTCATCAAGTTCATTCCTTGGCTGAAAGCGCTCAGCCAATGAATAATCAGTGGGATCAGCAGCTAGCTTTTGCAGAAGCCAGATGCGAGTCACATGGCATGTCAGGAGGTTCAGCGCCTATTGAGACCAAGGTAAGAAACCAACCATAACAAAATGGTTTGCTCTATTACTGGGAAAACTACGCCAAGGTATTCTTACTATTACATATTTCTAGTTTGAGCTAAACTTTGAAACTGAGTTTCAATTACTGGCAATTCACATATTTGTCATATTTGACAATAATCTAACCTAAAATGATCCTCTAAATCCTCTGCTATTGTTTTGGATCAAAGAAAACTTTGATTATTTGTCTATCTACACCTTCCAAATTTATTGATGAATGCATGCACGCTTTCCCTAGAAGTAATTCACACCGGAGACAAAGTTTCTGATCAGTGAAATACTAAGGAATGCTTTATTCCCCATAGTGGGGGTCTCCTTCTTGAAGCAAAAATACGTCACAGTTTAAACATACAGTATTAATTCAACAATTGGTTAACAGTCTAAAAGGGTCCCACCCTACAGGATGTGATGTCATCATTACAGAGCTCTTCCCCCCATATTCCAGCTCTGGCTTGGATACATGAAGAAAGGGGAAGTGAGTAGTTTCTTTGTTACTTTAACAGTGATTCTCCATTTTGTTGCACGTGGAATTGGCACAAAGGAAGTGGGGGAGGAGTTAGCAAGGGAGGCTAACTGTTAACACAAGAATGTGTAACAAGAAACTTGCAGAGGAAATAAAGACTGAACCATAAAGGGGGAAGGGAATATTTACTCTAGCAGCCAGTTTTAACATAGTGAACACAGAATAAATAGACATTAGTAAATAGCTTTTTACTAATAACTACTATCTCTAACTCTAATACTGTCCCTATAGAAAAATAACAAAAGGCTATCTTGCACATCTGTCTGAACAGGCCTCGAACGCTTCACTGCGCGGGTACCCCATAGCAGCTTGTCCACTACTTCTCCCGCGACAGACTTTTGCCCATAGAGACAGACGCTATCCCTGAATGTCCTTAAGAGGAAGTAGCTATTGATTTAGTGCGGTGGGACTGTAAGGGTGTATGTGGTGTATCACGGTCTATGTCATCAATCTCTTGGTGAAGGAAGGTCGGGGTGGTCTGGTCGATTGTCTGATCAACTGTCTTTTGTAGGCATTTCTTAAGACAAGGTAATAGACAACAAACAAGAAGAGCGAGGATGATTATCGTTATTAAAATGGCAACACCTATTTGGGCTAGAGCCCCTTGCCATCCAGACATCCATCCAAACCATCTTTCCCATGGATCTGTGGCCCCAGAATTCCTTTTCAGTTCATTGGATAAACTTTTTAATTTTTCTATTGGCAACGTTACCTTACCATTAGGGCCTGTATTATCTGGGATATAGGTACAGCATGTCATGGTGTCTGGGAGTATTTTTACATACTCTCCTTTTTCCTGCCAAAATCATCTATAAGGCCATTCTATTCTGGAAGGTCATCTGAGATGTAGCTTGTAACCGCCCTATCCCACCATATATCCCATAACCAGTATAGTTCCCTGGATGCCTTCGTCTGGGTTAATATTTTTAGTAATGATTGGGTATTCATTTTCCATGACTCGCATGCTGACCGCTTAGGTTTACATATGTGTAGAGTGTAGATATGTGTAGAGTGTAGAGACTTAAAAAGCATACCACATATCCGGAGGAAGGTTCAGGGATACAGTACCTGGGCTGAGGCCTCGCTCCTCCGCAGACATGGCAGTAGACTTGTTATGTGTAGTAGCATTGTATTTCATCCATTCAAGTCACAAGTTAGTGTCAGAGAAATCTGTCTCTACAGTCATAGTATCCTCAAATATGGGATGACTACCATGTCTTTTAAAGTCCTAATGTATGGCTTGAGGGGATTAACAGTCATGTACGTGGCACTTACCCATTCAGGTGAGTCCTACATGTCCCATAAGTAAAAGGTCTCCTGTTTATTGTATGAACCTCCTCCCTTCCAATTCAGATTTTATTAGCTGTAATGCTTGGGAGAATAGATTCAAACTTAGTTTATTACCTTAAAATCATTTGGTACCCCCCTTGACACCCCTATGGCATTAATATATATGTGTGGGTAACACCGCCCTTTATAGGAGTGTTCCTTTTTGTCCTGGAGCATGAATGTGGTGTGTCAAGAGTACCTTGGTGATTGTCATGTATTATGTGTATGGACATGATATTGGCTAGGGCACATTTACTTATTCTTAATCTTATAAATCTTGTCTCATGCTACCCTAATACTAGCAGACTCAGATCATTTAAAAATTCAATATTAATATCACCACAAACTCAAGATAAGCAGATCATTCTGAAGAAGCTTCGACTGTGCGTAGGCACCTCAGACGTGAGGGCTGCAGAGTAAGGAGTACGTCTGTTTCTCTTTAGTTTCACGAGGTCCCCTTTTAGGGTATTCGGCTTTCCATCGATGGCAGGTGGTCAGGCATTATTATGGCCATCAAAACACCCACTTGTTGATATTTTCTTCAGCAAGTGTCTTTGCTCTCTAAGAATGGAGTTTCAAAAAGGGTTGTCAAGATCAACAAATTCTACTTCCCATGAAGCAGAGGCAGGCTTTATTCTGGAATGATGAATCCACAGGGTGATCCCTGTAACTTTCAAGGTGCACTACTCAGCATGTGGTCTTGGTTATCACTTTGGTGGCTGGGAAGGCCTCTGGCCATCCTGAAAACATGTCTACTATAACTAATGCATATTTGAACCAGCCACTCTTTGGCATTCTGGGTGTAGTCAACTTGACTCCTCTGGAAGAGATACTGAGGTTTGGCTAGATGCTTGGGGCTTTCCTCCATTCTTCCTGAGTTGCCCTTGGCACAAATAGCACAAGATCTACAGTAACTGTTGGTCAGAGAGGCAGTTCCTGGTACTTCAGAGTATTTATTGATCAAAAGAGTTCATGAGGGTTCTGGACAGATATGATGCTCCGTAGGCCCACTGGACCACTGCTGAGTATATGTTCTTGGGTAAGCAGAACTTTAAATTGTTGGGGTACAGCCCGTCTGCAAGGGTTGCCCTTTTCTGTTTCCAGCTTGTCTTTCTTCAGGGTCAGTAGCTGCTTGTGTTTCCTTCAGGAGCTTGAGGTCTGTGGGTAGGATCTTACATGGTGAATATGGGAGTTTATTCAGCAGACACTCTTCTGTCCACTTCCCTTAGTGCACTTACAACTTATTGGACAGCTTGGTCAGCCAAATAGTTGCCACATGCTTCCTCTGAGTTCAATCTTCCGTGAGCCTTTATCTTCAGTGCGGCCACTTCTTCAGGAAGGTGTAGGGCATCCATCAGCTCTTTTTAGCCGTGCTGTACTTAACTGGTGTGCCAGTTGCTGTAAGAAATCTTCTTAGTTCCAGATTAATTCCGGAGTCATGTGCCACACCTAGTGCATACCTTGTTGCAGAGTAGATATTGGCGTGTCTTCCTTCAGAGGTCTTGCATGCTGTGGTGAGAGCCTATAGCTCAGCTTCTTGTGCAGACATTGTTGAGGTGAGATACTTGGTCCACTGTAGTGACAGCAAATCTGGAACAGATCTGTTATGGTGAGTTGCATCTCCACCAACAGGAACAGGTCTTCTGAACCACAAGATGTAATGAGGAAAATGCTGAAAATAATAGAGTCAGTGTCATCTCATTTCCCCCCCCTGGGAAGTGGCAGAAGAGTGGCCAGGTAATAGAGTGTCATCTCTGCAGGGTGACAGTGTCCAGCACAGGAGTAGTCTATTACAGGGAGAAGTGGGATATTGCAGGGAGAGTATCAGGGAACCAAGGCACCATTTGACACCAGAGCCTTAACCTGTTAGGGAATAGCAAGAGCTTGGACAGGCTTCGGGGCGGAGGATAGAGAGGGGATAGTATGGCTTAAGGGACAGGCTGGCCCCTGGGAGCAACTTCACAGGAACTTGGAGTGGGGAAAACATTGAGGTGTGCAAAATCTTCAGGGCCTGTATAATTCAGGTAAGGGTATTGGGGAAACTAGCTAGGACCCTTGCCTCCTGGTCAGGTTTCACTATGTGGAGCAGAAGAAATAATAAGCAGAGGGCTGTTTTGTCAGCAGCAGAGATTGGTTCAGACATATGAATTTGGCCATCAGGCAGAAAGGTGTTAGAGGCCTGCAAATGGGGGAAGGACATCTGCACCTAGCAGATTGATTGGACAGGTAGAGGTAACTATAAAGCAAGACTTAGTTAACAGGCTACTTCAAGGAGAGCCATCTACATGTATGCAGGAGAGAACAATATTAGACAGGAATGAGGAGTCAGGCAGGCCTTTCTTGCTACAAATAGATTCCATGTGGCCTGCTATACAAGGCCACATATAGCCGATGGGTACGGGCCTTATTATGTACTAAAATCTAAGTCAGAGGTAAATTTGGGACAACCTGAAGTGATACTTTCCACAGATGCTAACTCATCGTGGATGACATTGATTATACAGGTAGCCTAATCAGCCAATTTATCTTAGGTTTAAACAAGTCACTCCATGTAGTGGAATGGGTCATTAGGATTTGGGCAATTCTACAGGTGTTAGGAGTAGGCGTGGCTGTGGATAGTAGTAAATCTGCCTCATCCATTCTCATATACTATTCCTTTGTCTTCTGTATATCCAAAACACGTGTATGTCCAGGCGTTGCAATATACAGTAATCCATTTTGGTCATGATATTAAAATCTCATTCTCATGAATTAAATCAAAGATTTTAATTCAACCCCAGAAGTAACAAGGTTTTCCTTCCCTAAAAAGGAATGGAGTTTACTGTATAATTGCATACACACAAAATAACATACATAAAAACAATGAGAAAAAAAAAACAGTACAGACTAACAACGTAGTCAAACAAACAAACACACATAGATCACTATTCTTGTGCTGGTTTTTAACTCTGGAATCAAATATCTGCAAGATCTTAAATAATGGAGGGGGTTGAATCTGCACTCCTCTCTCTGCCTCTTCACAAGTTAGTGTAACCCCTTCATTTCTGGATATCTAAGAATAAAACCAACTTCCATCAAAGTACTTTTTTTCTCTAGCAATTACAATTCATTACTTAACTGAGCTTCAGGGAAATTAGAATCAGTCCCTGTGATTACATAAAGTTCTTAACTAGGATGTTTGTCCAGCACACACATTCCTCACTGAGGCTCACAAGCATATAACCCATTCAACCCCCCTTATTAACTAAAACACAAGGGTGGGGATCGAGAGAGAGAGAGAAAAGCTGTCAGCATTTTGCAGCCAGAGAGGTTAACTATGTGAGTGCTGTACAGAAACGTAAAGAATACAAAAGAACAGGAAATAACTCTACATTCATTGCAAACAAAAACGCAAGGAGTTACATTACATTTACCCTTCTTCTCATTAGAGTAGAGGAGTGAAGTAACAAAACAGAAATAGACTTATAGTTCACAATTAACATATATGGTACCCAAAAAGACATATACGGATGTAATTAAATCACACAAATAGCTTAAAATAAATGCCGGCAAATAATAAACTCACATACATAGAAACACGCAAACACACATACAACAACTTAACTCTGTGTTCGTTGTTTTTATAATTTCAACAAACTAAAACTAATTACGCCAGTTTTGTATTTCCCAAAACCGAACTTAAAATAAAAACCAACAAAAGAAACGCCAGGATTTAATATTAAAATATTAATTTAATCCGGCCAAAAACGCCAGGTTTTAACACCCTGAACTTAAAATAAAAACAACGCCAGGATTTAAAATTAATATAATCCGGCCACAAACGCCAGGGTTGTCTTATGAACCCGACCTCAAATAATCAAAATAAGTAAAACAGATTCTCAAACAGACACTTTCACACATAAAACTCACACTCAGGATTTAGGCTGTAGATAGACAAGTATGACAGATTGTTCTGTATAAAAGGGGACATTATTGGGCATATTAAATACCTGTCTGAAGATGTTATCCACAGGAAGCAGAAGTGAAGGCACGGAGAACAAACGGAGTCCAAAGAAAGGAAAATATAGGTAAGTAATTTACCATATGCAGAGGTGATCAGACTCAGTTTCCAATCTCTGGGAATCCTTTGTTCTCCTGTCTTTGGAATTTATACGGCTTCAAATGGAGAACAATAACCCTTTCAGTCCCTGTTCGAAAGCCAAATGTTTTGGATCAAAGAAAACTTTGATTATTTGTCTATCTACACCTTCCAAATTCATTGATGAATGCATGCACGCTTTCCCTAGAAGTAATTCACACCGGAGACAAAGTTTCTGATCAGTGAAATACTAAGGAATGCTTTATTCCCCATAGTGGGGGTCTCCTTCTTGAAGCAAAAATACGTCACAGTTTAAACATACAGTATTAATTCAACAATTGGTTAACAGTCTAAAAGGGTCCCACCCTACAGGATGTGATGTCATCATTACAGAGCTCTTCCCCCCATATTCCAGCTCCGGCTTGGATACATGAAGAAAGGGGAAGTGAGTAGTTTCTTTGTTACTTTAACAGTGATTCTCCATTTTGTTGCACGTGGAATTGGCACAAAGGAAGTGGGGGAGGAGTTAGCAAGGGAGGCTAACTGTTAACACAAGAATGTGTAACAAGAAACTTGCAGAGGAAATAAAGACTGAACCATAAAGGGGAAGGGAATATTTACTCTAGCAGCCAGTTTTAACATAGTGAACACAGAATAAATAGACATTAGTAAATAGCTATTTTGGTTTAATTCTTCTGTCCATAACACTATATTCTACTTTCTCCTTTTATTTTCGACCTTTTCTCTGTTCCTCTATCTGGTTCAATGGATTTTAACCAGTCAGTTTTAGATCGATACATAAATTATATAATCTAAAATTAATGGAGAAACCCTGTGTTATTAAAGGACCATTATAGTGCCAGGAAAACACTGGTACTTTTCCTGGCACTATATAGTCCTTAGGTCTCTTCCCCCCCCCCCCCCCCCGTGGTCCCCCTCCCACTGCTGAAGGGGTTAAAACCCCTTCAGCCACTAACCTTTCTCCAACGCCGGACCTCTCCTCCCCCTGCGAAGTTGGCTCCCGATTGAAGTCGAATGCGCATGCGCGGCCAGAGCCACGCACGCATTAAAAATGCCCATATGTAAGTATTACTCAATGCTTTCCTATGGACGTCAGCGTCTTCTCACTTTCTACTCTCTGAAACGGCTATGTTTTCAGCTGCAGGGTTAAAACTAGAGGGACTCATTGAGCTGAAGTGGTCTGGGTGCCTATAGTGGTCCTTTAATAGTCAAGATGTTGCTAAAAAAAATGTTTTATATATATATATATATATATATATATATATATATATATATATATATATGTTAATGAAAGTAACAATAAAAATTAATACTTTTATAAAAATAAAAAGCATATCTCATTAATATAAAAAAATAAAAAGTTAACACCAGTTATAGATGGATTTCATTGTTTTATTAAATTGTATATTTTCCAGAGACTTTAAAGACATAAGTCTTTTTAGAAATTATTTTTCCCTTTTGTCTTCATTTATCATCAACTCTTCTAAAGTCATATACTATTTACATTGATTATGTTGCCACTACATCAATTTATGTTGATTAGTATGTAATCCATCAATACCATTTTTGTTACCCCACTTTCTTTATATTGTGCATTCACTAAACCACTTCTATTCAACCATGCGGAAAATGTTGGGATTTTACAACAGTGCCATAATAACATACAGGGAGGATGTAGCTTTCTGAGAGAGAAGTATTCATGGGATTCTCATGCTGTGACCAACTAGGCCTATGAAACAATAGGCATGACATCTTTGAACTAGAAGCAGGACATTACTTTGGACCACAGTCCAGTGGATCAGGTACTGTAGAATATCACAGGAATTGGTCACGCCCTTTAGTCAGTAATTAATAACTAAGGTAGTTGGGGGAGTATTTTTTTGTAATTATAATCCAGTAACTCATGCTAATATCTACATGATCTGAGGTCACTTTCTTTTTTGGAGATGAAGAAGAAAGCTGCCACGGCTAAGAATGTAGATATTTTTAAAATAATTTTCATAAGTGGTCTGCTATATTTTCCTCATCATTTGGATTTCATATGTTCTGTGATAAATTTTATGTAAAATCATGAAAGGCTTCGGATACAAAGGAGGCAAGAAGGTAGTGCACAGATAGTTAAACACTTCACTTGGCAAACAGGGTCTCACAAGTTTACCTGAAAATTCTGTCTTTAGGGGGAGATTATAAGATATCTAGTTAAAATGATAATTTACTGCCCACTTACAAAATACATTTTTAAAAATGCTGTTTAGTAGATACACCCCAAATTAAAGGACCACTCTAGGCACCCAGACCACTTCAGCTTAATGAAGTGGTCTGGGTGCCAGGTCCAGCTAGGGTTAACCCATTTTTTCATAAACATAGCAGTTTCAGAGAAACTGCTATGTTTATGAATGGGTTAAGCCTTCCCCCTATGTCCTCTAGTGGCTGTCTAATTGACAGCCGCTAGAGGCGCTTGCGTGCTTCTCACTGTGATTTTCACAGTGAGAGCACGCCAGCGTCCATAGGAAAGCATTATGAATGCTTTCCTATGTGACCGGCTGAATGCGCGCGCAGCTCTTGCCGCGCGTGCGCATTCAGCCGACGGGGAGGAGAAGAGGAGGATCGGAGGAGGAGAGCAGGAGGTGAGCTCTCTGCCCAGCGCTGGAAAAGGGTAAGATTTAACCCCTTTCCCCTTTCCAGAGCCGGGCGGGAGGGGGTCCCTGAGGGTGGGGGCACCCTCAGGGCACTCTAGTGCCAGGAAAACGAGTATGTTTTCCTGGCACTAGAGTGGTCCTTTAAACCTTGCATGCTTTTAATTATGCATTTGTTCAATGGGGGGTAAAACTAGAAACAACTTGCAAAACCTGCAGTCCTCTTGTGTGCTATGTGTTTGTTCCACTGTAATTTAAGGGTTTCTCTTCAAGTGCATCAATTCATAATATTTCTTAGAGATAGTATTAATACAATTAAAAAAATGCAGGGGGAAGGAGGAGACAAAAACTAATTTTTCACAATTTTGCCTATAATAATTTTTATTAGTGCGTCTAAACAAAAAGAACTCAAAATATAATATTGTCAATATTGTTAGATGCCTCATGTAGGATCTAAATGTTTTTTTTTTTTTTAGATAATCCTAACTCTATATTAATGCTACATCTCAGCCAATGCTGACATTTACTCTTCACTATGCACCTACACTAACCCTAAAACATTAACCCTAACCAAGCATTACACCTTACCTTAGACTTAGACTAATGCTATTCCTAACCCTAACTCAGAGAGATTCCATCTGATGATGTCAGCAGACCTATTTTATCAGTAGAGTGTTCTGTGAGCAACCTCTACTGTGTGTTTGCTGCATGTAAGGGACATCTCCCTCTCGTGCTGCAGTTTAGCTTGCTGACCCTGCCTATCACACAGCAATCAGTGGGGATCACCTTAAGGCAGAGAATCACTACAGAGTAGCATATAAGCTTGCAGCTCATCTATCATTCTGAAGCAACTAAATATGCTTACAGATAGGAGCCCCAAGGATTGATTGATAATTGCATCTCCCCATTGTGTGCATTGGTTTGAGCAAAAGTGCAGGATGTCCCATGCTGTCCTCATGTCATTAAAGCCCACTCTGGAAGATGCACATAAGTTTGATAGTGGCATGAGACATTGCACATTTTTATATAATTATAACAGGCTTGGCTAAACCGTGAAATCGTTAGAATAATATAGTAAGGTGATCAACGCTTAACGGTGCTGGGTTGGCTTTGCTAGTGTTGGTGTAGTGTGGCATTGTGATTTGCAATATAACAGTTGCTGGGTCGTGAGTGATGTGTCTGCAGGTTGTGCTATTCTTGTGTAGGCTATGGTGCAATATAAACAAGTATCTTTGCTATGTCTTGCATACAGTATAGTGTAACTCCACTACGCAGTCTAAACATAAATGCATGCTGTTGTATTGATGGGTAACTGGACATCAAGTTTGTGATGGCATGAGGGCATAGTCCACATTTGGCCATTTTTAGTCGTCTAAGTCCAGGTATTCCGCTGTTGCAAGAGTTTGGAACAGTTAGGCCAGAAATACCTGCGAGGCAACGTAGTGGGCGCTTCAGCCTATACCCCGCGTCGGTGGGTCCGGTGTGCTGTAATTTTTAGTCCCATCTTTGTGGCCGCCGGGCCTGGTTTCTCCGGCTCGGAGGTCTGCTCCGGTAGTTCCCCCCGTTTTGTGCTGCCACGTGGCCGCTTGTGATGTTGCTTCAACTGGGGTGATGTGTTTCAAGTTGCACTGGTCGCCGGGGTTTCAGTCAGGTAGGAGATGTGTGTCTGTCGCTTGGTTTATAATCCCGGTGCTTCTTGTGTTCTGGTGTGAGCTTGTGCCCGAGGGTTTTGGTGCCGTGCCCTGCCTCAAGGCCCGGCGGTATCTGCTTTGCCGAACGGCCATCTTGGAGGCTCGAGGTACCTGCATATAGTGGCTGCGCCTCGCTGCTGGACGTATCCACGAAGCCACCCTTGTTTCAGCTTGTCGGTGGGTTGCCCCCCGGTTGAGTAGAGCCTCCTTGAGGCCTGCACAAAGCAGGTCAAAGATTTTCATAGGGGACACGTGTGTCTTAATGTGAGTGCTCCTCTTTCCAGGTGTAGGCTGGGCGGCCATTTTGGCCGGTTGTTGTGGGTCTGTTGCCCCTCTATGCTCTGCTGCCAGTTTGCTTGTTTTCCCGACAGGTCAGTACGTCCTGTGGGGACCAGGATGTCCCCCACCGGTCCAGGGGGTGGGGGCGGGTGTATGTTGATAATTCGCTTGTGGGCTTTTGCGCGGAGGAGAACGGCCGCCTCTCCTCTGCTTCAGCCCTAGTCGGCCGTGTTTAGATCTCCGTGATCCCGGCCCCGACTGGTCCCGGGGTGGTACCGATGGGTTCGGTGGGGCACCCCCGACGTGGGTGGTGCACCCTCGGTTGTAAGTTGGCTTAGCAGCCGTCGTTTTTGCCCCGGATTCTGTCCGCCGGGCTGGAGCTTGTGCTACTTGCGTCCGCGCGGCTCGGCGGTCAGGTCCGCCCCCCCTAGTATAAGTATTTTGAAGGTCTGGCAAGGGGTGTTTGGTGTTGAAGAGCAGGTTATAAGCTTGGCATTAGCATTCATTATACGTTTTGAAGTAAAAACAGGGAGTGAGCAACGATAATATAAGGCTAAATATGGTGAGAGCATGGAAAGCGCTTTAGCCACATTTTGCCATTTTAAACAAAGCTTGGGAAGTAAAAATCAGGTCTGAGTAAAAAAAATAACACCAAGGCAGGAAATGTTCAGGTCGAGTGAATGCGTGTTCCACTGAACTGCATGAAGAGAAGCAATAGAAGGCTGTTTTTTAAAGGATGATGGAGAAGAAGCTCTGTTTTCAGGATACTGTCCTGTCTAGGCCTGTACGCTCTGCCAAAGACCTTCGTCTAACCTCTGTTCATACTCATACATCTGATGCTCCCTGCACCCTGATTCCTCTCCTGCAACTGTCATCAAAACAGGCACCCAGACCACTTCTGCCCGTTGGAGTGGTCTGGGTGCCAACTCCCACTACCCTTAACCCTGCAACTGTAATTATTGCAGTTTTCATAAACTGCAATAATTACCTTGCAGGGTTAACTCCTCCTCTAGTGGCTGTCTACTATAAAGCCACTAGAGGGCACTTCCTGCTTCATAGCACACGGTTTATGTGCTAGCAGCTAGAGCATCGCTGGACGTCCTCACACTTTGTGAGGACCTCCAGCGTCGCTCAATTCCCCATAGGAACGCATTGAAAAGCAGTTTCAATGCTTTCTTATGGAGAACTTTAATGGCCGTGCATGCACATTAGGTCTCCTCAGCCGGCGGGCGGGATCAGTCTCTCCCGCCGGCTGACGTGATGAAAGGGAGGAGCGGCGGCGGCGGCAACCCGAAACCACTGCCGAGGGACATCGTCGGGGGTCTCAGATAAGTCACCCCTTCAGCAACCGGGGAAGGGAGGTGGGATTGTTTTCCTGGCACTGGAGAGTCCCTTTAAGCCCTCAGTGAATACCCTACCCTTACCTTTTGTGTCACTTTACCCCACTCCCTCTAAGCATGTAAGCTCATTGAGCAGGGCCCTCTGTTCCTGTATGTCCAACTCGTCTGAAAATAAATGTCTTATAGTTAAAGCATCCATTATATCTCTTTCATAATGTAAAGATAGTAGTTCTAGTGGTGTTGAATTCCTAAGTGCAGAATATAGGGCACAGATGTCACTTTATATGATTATTAGCATGCTGTATGAAGTAGTTAAATTATTTAGTTAATAATGGCAAATCTATGTCATGGGTGTCATCCAACTTGCAGAGACCTATAGCAGCTATATATCTCAGAGACTTAAAGGACCACTATAGGCACCCAGACCACTTCAGCTCAATGAAGTGGTCTGGGTGCCAGGTCCATCTAGGGTTAACCCTGCAGCTGTAAACATAGCAGTTTCAGAGAAAATGCTAGGTTTACCATAGGGTTAATCCAGCCTCTAGTGCCTGTCTCTTTAACAGCCGCTAGAGGCGTTTCCGTGCTTCTCACTGTGATTTTCACAGTGAGAAGACGCCAGCGTCCATAGGAAAGTGCGCGCGGATGATGTCAGAAGAGGGAGGAGAGTCCCCAGCACAGAGGGAGCCTGGCACTGGAGAATGGTAAGTGTTTAACCCCTTCCTCCCCCATTCAGCCCGGCGGCAGGGGGACCCAGAGGGTGGGGAGCACTATAGTGGTCCTTTAATTAAATGTTTTCTTTATTGTTTAATGCCATATGTTATCATTATCAGGTAGTGCTGATACCAGTGGAAATTAAAGGACTTAACAGAGTTAATGTGTTTTACCTTACATGATACTGCTGAAAACATCTCCTGAACACTATCCTAGAGTGGTTATTATACCACTTCATGCTGTTTCATTGTAGCCATATGAGGCTCTTAATAATGTGGGTGCATATGCAATATATTACTATAATACCTATATTTATATTACGTACTTCACTATATATGGCTCCTGTGTTTTGTACTATTTTCCATAAAAATATTCCATTGAAGTTAAAGAACGATATCTGTATATCCCAAGGCGGGGATTGTCACACCGAAGCCTAAATTCCAGAACTGGCCTGAAGCCCAAATTCCAGAACTGGCCTGAAGCCCTATTAAATGTAAGCAGCATTTATTTTTTCCAAATACCACCATTGGACTCTTGTTGATTTTGCTTTACCTATTAACTGTGAAATACTGTCCTAAATTCAGCCAAGAACAGAGAACCTTGGTCAGTTGTTGCTGCTACTCATCAACAGGACTGTTTCATTGTTATCTGTTTTCTAGTATTAAGGAGTTAGTATGTGCAGTGTTTCAACTTAACAAAACTGCAGATACTGAGACACACCCCAGCACACTTGCTATTGGCAGTCCAGAGCTCTATTCCAGGTTACTAATGTCAATTGTGTGCATAAAAAAGTGTAATCAGCCTGGCAACGGACGTAAAAATCTTCGTCTTGTAAGCAAAGAGCCTGCAAAGGGAGTATTGCTTCACCCTCCCTCAATCCCACTCAATCCCTCTGAGTATTGTATTTTTAATAATTTTTGTATTTTTATTGTATTTTTAATAATTTTCTTAACCCTCCTCCCCCCCTTCCCTTCGCCTCTTTCCTCTGCCCCTTGCTGGCCTGAAGTGCGTGCATCACCTCTGAGCCGGCAATAGGTCAAATCACAGGTTTCTCTATGAGCGCCTGTGACTTCTGAGGGGGGCATGGAAGATCAGCATCTGGAGCTTCAACTGGCACTGGTTCCAGATGAGTAAAAGTTTTGTTTTGCAGGTTTTACTGAAAATCGAGGGGAACCTTCTCCACAGTGCCCAATAGGGCGTTTTATACAGGAAAGGTTTCCAACCCTCCCGCAAAATGGTTAAAGTAACTTTGAACTCTCACTTTAGTACATAACCCTGGAAGAGTTTGTGTGGAGAAGTGTGAAGCAGTTGCAGAGCAATATGTTATGTAAGAAGAAAACCAGTGTAAAGGGATTTGAGAATAAAAGGATTGGAAACCTCATGGAGAGAGTGGTCTGTAAAGTAACAAAAAGGTATGAGGAAGATAAAGAGAGAGTGTATGTATATATATATATGTATGTATGTATGTATGTATGTATGTATGTATGTATATACATATACATATATATATATATATATAGATAGATATAGATATATATTTATATTTCTGGTCAGGAAAAAAAAACAGAATAAGTGTTAACCATTATATGTACTAAAGTCTGTTGTGGTGTGCCGAAACCGACGTTCGGGCAGGCCTGTAAATAAAGAGGGCCCACCAAGATGGGATTTGTAAATAGGGAGTGGTGGGTGGGGTGACCAATCGAAGTATATATAGGTGTGTGTATATATATATATATATATATATATATATATATATATATATAATCTCTTTTCATTCAGCCCGATATCTTTGTAGTGTAAACGTTGTTTTCGCTTCTCTTTCAGTACCTACAGTAGCTCTAAATACTGTACTTATAAAATCTATATTTATTTATATCCCTGCATGGGGGCCTGTGGTTACACTAATATTTCTGTGTAGGTCAGTTGATCTGACTGCCCAGTAGCCTAGAGCTAGTACCAGTGTTACATGAAGTCTTGGATGTGTCTAGCTTTGAATACTAGAACTGAAACTTTCTTGTTTTTGATTGTAAAATTACTCTTGCACAAAAGTTAGTTTGCCTTTTCAATTTATTTCTCTGTGATTCATCATTATAGCAAATACAAGTGCCGGATTTATTCTTAAAATTTTTTATTGATTTGAGAACACTTGCTTTTATATACTCATGATGTTATCAGTACGGCCTATCTGTTTCTACTTCACAAAATAACTGTTTGAGGCTTAAATCTGACACAAAGAGATCAATAAAAGCAGGAATCTTTTTCCACTAGCAGGCAACATTTAATATCAAAAACCGTATATAACTTTTCTCAATAGTTCAAATAAGCTTTAATTAGAATTGTTTTGGTGAAAGTGAAGGGAAACAAGTTGTGAAATAGGTTATATTGGGGGAAATGTATCAAGACTAAACAGCTTTCTATTCTTTTCTTTCTATTGATTTCCATGGTGTTTGCTCCTTATTTAGCTCTTTGCCAGATAATAGCACCTGTCTTTCTTTAATAAATCTCCCCCATTGTGGTTTAATATGATCTATGTAATGTTTAAATCTGCAATGTATTAGTAATGGTTTATACAGCAAGCAATAGGTTTTAGTTTTTCTCATGGCCACATTTTTGTATGTACATCATATATGTATTTTATCAAGCTTGTATAACTGGAGTGAGAAATTAACGTTACAACTTGTATTAAAGGAACACTCTCTAAGTGCCATAACCATAACTACTGCTTCCATTAGCTCTCCTGATCTAAACCTTACTATGCAGGGCTAGCTAATTGGCTGAGAGTGTTAGCTGAGCACTCTTAGCCAATGAGCGCAGCCCTGCAAAACCAGCCTCAGCTGAATGCAGAAGAGGCGAACCCTAGGTAAGTTGTCAGTCAGTTTTAAATGGTTTGACTACTTATACTGGGATGTCGCCGGAGCATCAGAACCACTACAGGGGTGTTCTTTAAAGGACATAATGGTTTATAGTTGATATTCCCGATTTAGCAGAAATTAAAAATTTAACTATTTTATTATATGACTACAGGTAGGTTATATAAAATTAAATTTAGCTATGACAGAAGACTCTAATATGTGTTCCTTAAAACGACATTAATACTTATACATGTGCTGCTATTAATTTAAAAAGCACATTTATAAATGTTTGTATTTATCATTTAAACTTTTGGAATGTTACGACTTTTCCTCCAGAAATGATGCATTTGATTGCAAACTTTTTTATAAAATGTGGGTATTCTTGCAGCAGTAAACTGCATATACTGCACGTCTTTGAACATTTTGCAAGTCTCCTTAGTTTTACATATATATTTTATTTAATTTAAAAGGATTTTATATTTAAGAATTACTGATAAAAAAAAATAAATAAAAGCAATCAAAACACATTTAATTAGGAAATTTCAGTGAACACATGTTACTTGTTTGTTGAAGAATCAAAGCAATCCAAATTTTTTTTTTCCAAGGCTGTTTAGTTGGAAACAAATGGTGTCATATTAATGTACTATTAATTATTAATTATTTAATGTACTAAATAATTACTATTCCAACTTTATTAACTAAATCATGCCTGAGAACGGGACCTTTTGTGCCTGAAAAGCTTCCTGTGCAGTCACAAATTAATATTTGCATCTCTTTAGTGATATGTTTCATCACAAAATTGCTTTTTATTCTTTTTTTTTCAATTTTATTAATATACAGCTAGTCAACAACCATTTCAACAGATTGTATGTTAATTATAGAAATCTGACAGATCACTTGCATAACGTTTGGACAACCCTTATTGTCATTTTATGGCAGCCACTAATATAGTACATCAGTATCTAGAGGCGTTATGGTGCTTTTAATTAAGCAAAATAAAAACGCAATACTACACAAATATTCTTGGTTGTCTAATTAATTTGCAGAAAGAAAAGTTGAAATGTCTCATCCATTTTAGAATAGATTTATTTATTGTATTAATTTATCCACCTTTGTTTGATATATTATAATTCATAATACCTGAAAGTCCACAAATTTGCTGCTAAGCATTATTACTTTATTAAATATACGCATTTCAGTAGACTTCTTATTTCTGACCTAATTTTGCAAGGAGTATAATGGTGCTATATATTGTTTGGGATTTTTTTTCAAAACACAATATCCAACTTTTTGCTTTGATTCCAAAACAAAAATCTTTGTATATCTAACATAATGCATGTAATATTAACATATGTATTATTTTTAATGTTGGATAATTGCAAATTATTGACTGTTTTAAATTTGAAACAAAAAATTGGTTATTAATTAAGAAACAGTATGCTTTTTCAATTGATTTTCTGATGTCCACATATAGCTTCACCGAAAACTGGAGAATTTCAGAGATCATCTTCAAGGCAATGACAAGGGATACTCTCTCCGAGTAAATGTATGATTTAACTCGGCAATTTTGACATTTTTATTTTTATTTCTGTTGACCAGTAAAATTTACGCTGGTACAATATCCATTCACCTTCATCTATCCTGTTGTTTTTCACCGTTTATTTTGTACACCACTTGTTTTTTTTTATTATTTTTTTTTTTTTACCATTATTTATTTATTTTTTAGTTAGCAGGGGTTTCATTTGAATGTGCAGAACATCTGTATTATTTTAATTTAATAATTTTGAGAATGTGTTTTGGAATTTGTGTTTTTGAAAGTTGAAAATCTGGCACTGCTAACCACATGTGATTTATAGTTATAGATTTTGTTCATGAAAATGTAGATATAAACAAAGGCTTAAAAACCGTGTTTGCAAAAAAAAGTCCTTAAATATGTTTTCATGATCAGATTCTTATCTGTGTTGTTTATATGGGATATTTCCTGTTTCTGTGTCTTAGAATTAACTTTTGTATCAAAAGTCTTTTGTCTTCTGTGCAGTTGCCAAAATCCATGAATGGTATGGCTAAATTAGTGCCTCCACCATATTTTACACAAATTCACAAACTATACAATTCAGTATCACTTGTACATGCTGTTTTTGTGTTAGAATAATTGGAATGGCCTTAATATTATTACATGGTATTTGACCACGTTTCTGAATTTATTTTTTTCATTCCGTTTTAGGTTTTTTTTGTGTGTTGAAAAAAGGTTGTGTAAACATCTAGTTTTATTAAAGATGTGTGCAACAATTAAAATCCAATCAAGATGTATTTAAAATATTTTTAATGTATTATAAATGGTACACTTGAAACTAAATGCCAGAGCAGCATTCCGCTCCCTGTGGTAGTGAAAAGGAAATTAATAAACGAATACATGCTGGAGTCTTTGAGCCCTTAGCATGTGATTAGATAGTCAATTGGCTTGAATCATTTGATTTTGTTTTCTTTCTTTTGAGATTGGAGTAAATATTTCCATAGTAATACCAGGGAAGGCATAGCATGTTACCTTTCCTTTTTCTCTATCCTTTTATCTGATGGGTAAAGGACCACTCTAGGCACCCAGACCACTTCAGCTTAATTAAGTGGTCTGGGTGCCAGGTCCAGCTAGGGTTAACCCATTTTTTTTATAAACATAGCAGTTTCAGAGAAACTGCTATGTTTATAAATTGGTTAAGCCTTCCCCCTAATCCTCTAGTGGCTGTCTCATTGACAGCCGCTAGAGGCGCTTGCGTGATTCTCACTGTGAAAATCACAGTGAGAGCACGCAAGCGTCCATAGGAAAGCATTGTAAATGCTTTCCTATGCGACCGGCTGAATGCGCGCTCAGCTCTTGCCGCGCGTGCGCATTCAGCCGACGAGGCGGAGAGGAGGAGGAGGAGGAGGAGGAGGAGGAGGAGGAGGAGGAGGAGAGCTCCCCGCCCAGCGCTGGAAAAAGGTAAGTTTTACCCCTTTTCCCCTTTCCAGAGCCGGGCGGGAGGTGCACCCTGAGGGTGGGGGCACCCTCAGGGCAATCTAGTGCCAGGAAAACGAGTATGTTTTCCTGGCACTAGAGTGGTCCTTTAATAATGTTATTGGGACCAAGAGATGCCATCTGGTACTATATGGAGAATAGACAGCCCTCTGGTCCTGAAGGGGTTTAAAAGGTCAGCAGATCTGTAGTCTCCTGACCCATAGGAGGTTAACTCCTCATTATATGACAGGGTAGGGAAAAGCCCATTCATTGGTTCTAGGAATGTTCTACCCCTTAATAGATTTGTAGGGCTTGCATGCAAAATCCATTGGACTTAATAAAGTTAATGGATCTACCTGTGGCTAGGGTTTTCAAAGCCACAAGCCATTCTCCCCCTACATACACTTTACTGGGAAAGGAGGTAGGAGCTCAGGTTGCAGACACCATTGAAATAGGTAAGAAAAGTTAAGGTGCTAATCAAGGAAGTGTAATCTGAAGTAAGTCCAAGGGACCATATCCAACTGACACGCTGTGTCCCAGCAGAGAATACTCCCCCTGGGCTGAAAAAAACAGATCACTTTTGTGGAGAACTTTTTTCATCTTGAATATTCTTGGAAACCAACAAATTAAAGTGCTTTGAGAGGAAAGTCCAGATAGCACATTACCCTGGGCACCCCATGCCAAGTAAGCTACTCGAGTGCCAGAGTACTGGACATCCTATGGCACTTATTAAATATTAGACGCCAGAAGACCAGACATTTCCTTGCCCTAATAATACATTACTCTTAAGAAGAGGGGAAATATGAACTGATAATTTCAGTTTAATGTACCATACATTTCTTTGTTTTTGTTGTTATTTAAGTGTTCATTTGTAATAAGGTTTATGACTCTCTCGGTGACCCCAGCATGTTTCACATGTACCATTTTACTTTTCAGCATTGTTCTGCTGTCCACTGCGATACAGAAAGTGTTTGTTAGACAGGTGTAGGGTGTCTTGGAAGACTTTTCACCTGGTCAAACTAGATGTAGCATTTACAGCAAAAACAAAAACAAAAAAACTTTTTCAGCCTCTGGACCCACAACTTTAAATAGCAAATCATGTTGGGTTATCTTTGGTTTTCTCTGTAGAGAATTTTTGGGGGGGTTAGAACCTTTCAAGAAATATGCGTTGTGGCAAATTTCCACCAGTTTGTAAATTATATTTGTGGAGTAATTTTGCTACAATGCCAAAGCAGCTAGCAATGCCATTAAGCACAAGTAAATCAATGTGTATGAATTTGCATAGTCTACATTCAAACATATATTATGTTACGGTGCATTCTAGTGACTGCTGGAAATTTAATTAGATGCATGCTGGTCTGCATTCTAAACCTTTTAATTCAATCATAGAAGTTGGTGATAATTTGCTATATTAATAGCATATTATGTCACAATAAAGAGGCTATGTGTTGTAATTGCATTCACCCTCCAGGAGCAAATAAACCAACTGATCTATATGCCACTTAGTTTCATATTCTTTCTAAGTATTAAAATATTATTTTATTAAAGGGGTTTCCTGAGCGTGCTAGAGTGGTCCTATGTCCATCCCTTTTTGAGCAACGTGTCCAAATTTGGGCTGCATTCATTGACTGCCTATGAAGTTTAATCCCTTTATGCTGTGTGTGTTTGTAATATCAATACGTATGTTATATTTTAATGTGTTCTTTAAAAACAAAATAAAACTATCTAATATATAACAGTTTCAGAGTTGAACACATATATTCAGAATTTGCAATACTTGATTATCTCATGTGCTAAGAAGGGATAAATCCCTACAGATCAGTATAACACTGTACACAAAGTTAGATACCACATTTTTGGCAGTGGATATTTAGATTTTGGTATTTGTCCATATGTGCACGTGTATATGTCATTTTTACATCAAATCAATCTTTTACATGCACAAAATGGACTGAATTCATTGCATTTAGTTATTTCCATGATTTTCTATCATTTAACTTCCTGGAAACATTTTTTTCTTCACAATGCAGCTACAATTGTTTTGGCTATTGCATCGCAACATTAACACTAATTCATGGGTGAAATGTGCCAAAATCAACATAGCTATTTATTTTGTGCACAAACCACTAAAATTAGAATACTAAATATTTAGAATATGTTAAATAGATTTCATAGCTGAAGACTGTTGCTACAAATCCATTGTGTGTGTATATAAATATATAAATATAAAATAAATACAAGTATTGATACATTTGTTTTCAGGTTTCTAGTATGTGCTCCAGTTAAAGTGTCTTGATTGTCATTGTTATATATTTTTTTTTGTTTTTGCACTCTGCTTTAGTATGATAAACTAAAAAGTAAGAGCTGGATTTTAGCCTATGTATCAAAACAAACATTTTTCAATATGTTCGCCTACAATAACATGGCATTCTCTGTATTTACTGAAAAACGAAGTTAAAATAAATTAAAATACATTATGCATACAATATACAGTACATGGCACAGAATATAACCAAATCATTAGCGGTCAGTAATGTCTGAATAAACTCTTTTCTTTTAGTGGCATCTTTTAAAAAAAAAAATGCTACTCTATATCAAGAATGAAGCTCAAACCATGCATATATTTGCAGTAGTGACACATTTTCCTTTGAGTGACCATATTCCCTTATTCACCAGCACCAAAATCACTGCAGCTTACTGTAGTGGTTATGGTGTATGGAGGCTGTGAGGTGAAGTCCAGTGTTTGTAGGAATTTCCCTTGCACACCATCTCTGCTTGGGATGTCATGAGGAAGTTTCACTTCTTTGTCATCTATCCAAAATATTGTACGTTCTGTGAAATGTCAGGATTCAACCTCCCAATGTATCAATTTGACAGCAATTTCTCCATGTGTCAGTTTGTTAGCACCACAATTCCACTGTGCTGGAAGGGATTCAGCTAGCTCTTTGCTGTTGCTGTACACTGCAGTATATTAATGATCATGTCTGATCGGTGCATGGCAGGAACACAGAATACAACATTTTGGACAGATAATGAGAAGTAAGTATAATCATGACGACCAAGCAGAGGGTTGTACTGCGTAAATACTTATTTTGCAAACACTGTATTTGAGGAACTGCACCCCACAGCCTCTTTGCACCATAAGCCTACAATATAACCTAGCAGTCATGGTGCTTTGAGTGTCCTTTTATCTCTATATTTTACTTTTTGTTGTTTGTTCAGTTCTTGGAGAATTGCGTGATTATAAGCAACGTCACTGTAAATAAATTATTACTGTATATGTACATACTTACGTGTGTGCACTTGTAGATGTGTTTAGCCATGTATACTATCTTTGTCACCAGTAAGATCAAATTTTAAGTGTCTTGTCTGTTATTCGAAATGAACCCCCTGCTATTGTGTTACTTCTGGAACCATATTTACAGAATTACTTCTGAAACTTTTTTGTTGACTCCATTCCTTTTTTAACAGTGTTTTCTTTTCCCTCACTGCACAACCAGGCTCGGCTTCCTTCCTGCTCATCCACCTATAGTGTTTCGGAGGTATACTTGCACGTGTTTTGTTTTTGTTTTGTTTTTTTTGTTGGGTTTTTGTTTTGTTTTGTTTTTATTTTTTCCCTGTTCTTTCTTTCCTCTCACATAGTTCACACACTCCACCATCACCTCCACCGTGTGTTTGCCTTGAATTGTGCACAAGTGGGGAAAAAAACCCAGTATGAAGGAAAAAAAGACTTGCATGCGTTTTCTTGCACTCGTGACATTGTTTGAATTTCACTGTGATTGTCTGTAATTATCACATTGTAGACCCATCTCAGAACTGCACAGAGATTATCACCTGATAAATAGTGTAGCTATTGAGAGGGCAAGGAAATATACCTCAATGCAACAATTTAAGCTATTATTGATGTTTATGTACTAATTTAAGATACATATTCATTAACATATATTTAGTATCCCTATTTTATTCACAGAGTGATAGACTCATTGATGATTAAGCTTCATACACTCAATTGATGTAATCTTAAAGGAATACTCCAAGCATCACAATCCTGCAGCATGCTGTAATGATTATGGTGCCAAGGTGCCCTGGCAACTCCAATTGTAAGTAGTCAACCTGTATTAGAATGCATTGAAATCATACCTGTGGTCTTCCGGACTTTGCTCCCAGTCTTCACTACTTCCAACAGTCTGCCATAATCTCATGTTTAGGAATTTCCATTAGCTCTATTGAGGTAAGCATTGCATTGCAGGGATAGCTCATAAAATGAGCCTGTCCGCTATTAGCTTTCAACCAATGAGTTGAGCCCTGCCCTGTTTGGCTTAGCCTCAGGCACACTGTTGGAAGTAGTGGAGGCGGGAAGCAGCACACAGTAGACCCCAAGTACCATTCTAAAAAATTTCTAAAATAGTGTAACTACTTACAACGGGAAGAACCAGGGCAGGAATGGCACAATAGCCACTGCAACATGTTGCAGTGGTTATGGTGACTGGAGTGTTCACAGGAAACACTATTAAAAAAAACTAAGTTTTTTTTTTAGTTTTTTTTTTTTAAATAGTAATTATATGAAGTTGAAAAAACGAATTATACATAATGACGACCAAAACCCTGCTTGGGGTATTAACTGAAAAAAGTTTTTGCTGCCTCTTGCTGTTCTTTTAAATACAGTCTGACCTTACTTTGCTTCCTTTTAAGTGGTCCTGCTTTTCCATTGAAGACACTCAAGGCAAATCATTTCTCTCTCCTTCAAATATTTGTTTATTGAGTTGAGTATTGAGTAATTTGTTTTGGTAGATCTTATTTAAAAAATATTATTTAGATCAGCACATTAATTTTTATTGTCAAAGTGTAAATCAATACTGACAAATTTTGTTTTCCCAGTGTAGTTTTTACTAAGTAGCTGTCACTTGTAAAGGCAAGTATAGTATAGGGACTAATAAAGTATTTAAAAAGTTGGGCAGACTAGATGGGCTGAATGGTTCTTATCTGCCGTCACAGTATGTTTCTATGTTACAGAAAAGTGTACAGGTTCATGCACAATAGGCTGCTTAGAATCTTGAAAACTCCCCCCTAATATAAATGAATGTCTGCTCATTCAGTCAATAAAGAATAAAAAATGGGGTAGAGGGGAGTGAAGGTTGTAGAGAAAGTTAACAAATGTAACATTTGATAAAATAGGAAAACAAAGCATTGCTAATACTAGATTCTAATCTGTAAAGAACCCAAGCAAGAAGTTAGAAGTAGGCACAGTAATATAATTAAAAATAATTTGATTATAAAAATAAACATTGGATTAAATTAAAAAGGTAGTCGATCTGTAAGAAACAGACATCACATTTATAGCAGGAACATTTTATCCCAGCTTAGAGACCACCACAGCTGCAGCAAGCTTTCTAGACAGGTGATCCCTGAACATGCATCTCACTAGGAGCAGGGGAGTGCATTAAAGAGACACCTCTCTTTACAAACAAATCACTGTTTAGTAGATATACCCAGAATGAAAACCTGTATGCATTTAAATATATATATTTTTCATTTCATTGTGGTGTATCTAAAAACAGCTTGCAAAAGTTGTAGTTTGTTCTGCCTTTGCAATCCAGTCCCTTCTAAACCCATCCAGACTTTCTGTGGCGGTCCAATAACAGACTTCCTAATGCTGATCAATGAGGAGTCTTTGCAAGGCAGGTGCTCTGAACAATTGCTGCCTCATGAGTTGAGCTCTACTGAGCTAACCAAACCTGGAAGTAACAGGACCAATTGTCTGCTTAAAAGCCAAGTGGTTGTAATCAGGTTAATTTCTAAATCTGATAGGACACACTCTTCACACATAAAGCTTGTCAGTAAGCTAAAGTGCTTTAGGAGTCTGGAGTGTCCCTTTAAGCTTGAAAGACAGTTGAGGGCATCGATAGCTGTTGCATTATATGAGGCTAGAAGACTGTGATGTGGTTGCCAAAAGAATGGGATATCATATTTTTGAAGGGTAGTTGTTGCTATAGAAAACCACCTACTATAGAGTTGCATTTCATTGGTTAGGTCCTGTTCAATGTGGTACACTGTGATGAACTTTTAAGCAGCTTTTATTGTAGCAATAAAATATATAAAATATAAAATGAGGTAAAGCAATAAGTCCTATGCGTTTCATCCCCAAAATGGGACTACCTCAGGGACCACAGAGTTAAAAATATCAAGAATAATAATGCAAAAAATACAGCCTACCTGCTCCCATCCACAAGTTCCTTTAAATAGGGCTAATCCCCAAAGTCCATTGATGATACAGTGGGCACCTTATTTTCTCCAGATTCCATTGGCCAATTACGTTCCATAAATCACTTGTTTCTTAGTTGTGATCACATTTCCTCTTTCGCAGCTGTTTATCATTGACCTGCCGGTGAAGAAAATGGAAGTGCTTTCCAATACGCACTTACGTGCGGTTCCACTGATGACTTCCCAGTTCGTAAAAGTTAAAATAGCCAAGTGTATTACCTATGAAAGAGAGATCACCCACTGGTGGTTGCCATGGTAAATTCCCATCAAAATAACTTACACAAATAAAAGGACAACTCCTGTTTGTATAAAATGAGTGTGTCATTAACTGACTTGCAATTCAACAGCATTTAATTTAGATGACCGTGCAATGCTTTAGTTTTTTAATAAAGTGCATGAAAAAGCATGAACCCAACCAAGGTGATACATATTATAACTTAATTAAGTGACAAATGCATAAATAAGCGCTAAAAGAAAACAAATGATATAATAATATCTTACAACCCCTATATCAAATGTTTTAGATTAATAACTCAAATAAGATAAAATATATATATATTAATGAAATTCTGTTAAATTGCAGGTCAGTTAATGCCACTCTCTCTTAGCAGACGGAGTTTTTTCATTTTATACAAGCAGGAGTTGTCCTTTTAATTGTGGAAGTTATTTTGATGTAAATTTACCTTGGCGACCACCAGGGGGTGATCACACTTTCATAGGTAATACACTTGGCTCCACAATGGAACGCATGTTATCAGTGGAATGCACATCCATTTTCTTCACCTGCCTTTTTTCCCATGTAAAGGTTGTTGATAGTTTGTTAGCAACTGGAGCCATATTATAAAACCAGATTATTTAGGATTGCTGCTTTGAGGGAAGCAAAGTATTAATGAGTAATATTAACTGACATACATTTTCTGATCTGTGTGCCAGAAATGTATAATCAAAAATTAGATTTGTTGTTTGAGAGCTAGTCAAAAACTACCAAAAAGTTAAACACATGTTCTGTATAGCAATGTTACTTTTATTACTCAACAGGCATTCCAAATAATAGATGTAATGTATCAATAATGAGGTTAACTGCTCAAATTTGTGTTATTTTGATGCCAATATGTGCCTTGCACTGCTTAAAGCTGCATTGTCACCGTCTGGAAACATTGCAAAATGTCCTCTTCAGCTCAGGAGCCGACATCACTGCTGTATTCCTGCGTATGTGCGAGACAGCAACATTGGGGTCTATTAATTATCCAGCGAGACTGCGGGATCCTCCTTAGATAAAGCCAATTCCCTGCAGCCGTCACGGATGATGGCTGGGGGGATTGACACTTCTAGACCGTGGTAGTTCCGCCCAGTGTCTAGAAGTGTCAGGCATAGGAGAAATACTGAGACAAAGTACTTTCTCTTGACGGTGTTAGAATTTCAGTGGAATTCCAACACAGTCAATGTGTGTATTTCATACATATTCTATCTTTATGAAATGATAATTTTTTTAAGAGAGATAAAAGTTCCAGAAGATCGGGTTGTCCCCACAGTTAGCATAATAATATGCCATATAGTATATAATGGCCTTGATACATCATCACTCATTTTAAGTTGCTAATTCTTGAACCAGTTTTTATCACTGCAATTTTAGACACTGAAATAGAAACTTATGTTATTCATATACTGTCCCTTCCAATACAGTGTCATATTAATATTTACAGAATATTAATAGGTTTAATGCCTACTTAATTTAAACCACTGGCCACCTCTTTTCCAAATCTTGCAGTTGGAATCAAAATCCATCTACTATATTTTCTCTGGATACTTGGATAGTTTATTTCACACGCATATCAAGATATGCATGCTGTTGTGCTTAGTAAAATATAATATATCTGGTTATTGAACACATCCTACACAAAAAAAAAAAAATATGAAACGGGCAATGACAACATGCTACACACAGTACCACAACTAAATTTACAAAAAGCCATTGATTAGCACTGACATTTAAATCTAACATATTAACATATTTCCGAACAATAATAATTTAAGTTTTGATGAATTTTTACTGATATACTTTTTAATGGTGTCCTTGTTTTGGCTACAAACTTATTACATATTTGAATTTATATTTTGTTTAACTATAGGGTTTGACAGCTATAAGAGTAATGAATTACCAGGTCAAACATCACTGTACTAGTATAATGGATTCTGCATGAACGCATGGCTAGATATTAAATGACCCAGTACATAAAAGGTATGGGATATCTTTTAGTGGACCATGAATATTGAGTTAGATGAACATAAAATGCTTGTGTTCTGTAAAGGTGGCAGAAGTAGATTGCTTGTGTGTCCATGTAGATAGATGTTTGTGTGCTGTATAGACACTTTATCATGCAGCCGTTGAGCAGAATTTTTAATGTATTTTTTTTTAAATAAATGTTAAATGATATATATATATATATATTTATATACATGGACACACAAGCAATATATATATACATACACATAAATAATTGGTGTCCATGGAAGTGAATGGTTACAACTTGTCATTTGTAAATGTAGAGAAATTTAGTGTCGTAAGTATGTATTATGTTTTGAATTAAAAAATTTGAATAAAAATAAAAAAAGTAGTAAATAATCACCCTTAAAGGTTGGACATATATCTTTTGGAAGAGTTTTGTGAATTAAGAACAGCGCTTCCTTAATTTTAGCACCCCCAAATTCCTAACTTAACATGTTTGTGATTGGTTGTGCTGTTTTTTTTTTTGTTTTATTGTTTTTGGTTTGGTATATTTTATTCTAATTTGCATGCATTGCCAGTCAACATCAGACAAAGCTTGCAAATGAGTTATCCAATGCAATGGCATACGCAAGGCACATGTGTGCGTACAGCACTGCTGTAGAGAATTCTGAATGTTCATGCACCATTATTTATTTGGATTTCATAACTGTAGTGCCTGTTTTCCTATATTTGAACTGAAAGAAGAACAACAAATAATTTCAGTTCTTTAACTGATGAAAATATTGGTCCTCTTAGATTAACTGTTGTTAATAAAATTGTTGTTGATCATGTTTTCATTTGTTCTTCTACTTAGTGTAGTAATGTAATTACTATGAATGTTATGTGTGTGTGTGTGTTTATGTGTTTGTATGTATGTATTATGTATGTATATATATATATTTATATATATATATATTTTTGGAATTCAGTTAGTATTTTATATATATTGTATATACTAATAAACAAGTGTGATTTTAAAAATTTAAGTTACCAGGACAGAAGACCGGCTTAAAGGCAAAATTATCATTTAGAATTGAGACACAGATATGTAGACTGAGAAGATCGTCGAGGAATTGGGCCAAACTTTTTATGCCGACTAAAAAGTCAAGTCTTCTTGCATCTGAAAAATGTAGGCGTTTATGTAAGGGAACCTTCATTTTTCTTTAACAAGTCATGGAATAATCATAGGAAAATATATTTCTAGACCTGCATAAGCAAAGGCCAATGCTTAGGATATTTTTGCCTAATTAACTACTGCACGAAAGAGGATGAAACGGCTGAAATAATACCTCCTGGAAGGATTGTCAAGTAAAATCTAAGTTTGTCCTTTGTCGACCAGAGGTAAGTTATATGAGTGGATCCACCATTATTGAACCCCATGGTCTCTCAGAACTGCAGCTGTCACCTCAACTGAAGAGTCTGAGATTAGTCCTAGTAGACATGGAAAATCAGATTGTCAAAGAGACAGCAGCTAGGGTAGGACAGCCGTCCCGCAGAGGAGATAACTGAAATCTATAGGAAAATACAAGGATGCAGTAGAGGTCTTGTAGATCGGATACACATATTTAGGCATTGGTGCCTTTCTGAAGCAAAACGGGAGGCCTCCATAGAAATCTGCAATGCAGATATAATCCTCTGGGATATCTGCTATGCATGCATTTTAATCACACTGCTAGAGTAGCAGGACTCCATGGTTAGTTCTGCTCACACTAACCAACCTTCCATCACCTAAGACATCTTGTTGGAGGTGTGGGAGGCAATTTGTTACATTTCTAGAGTGATTAGTCTCGACCGCACCAAAGCATCTTATTAGGTTACTCTACAGGTTATTCAGCTTTCCAATAAACCTTTATTTAAACTCAAGTATAGAATTTAACACATCTTTTACTTTCCTCAACCGAGTGGGACACACCATATCCAGCAGAATAGATGTCCCAGGCTCATCCATTGAACAGTCACCAAATGAGCTGTTATTAAGTGGGACTGTTGGCACTATCTTGGTTTCCTGAATTGCAAAATGGTTGCAGCTATTTTGGCAATAAAGTTTTGAAATTTGGTTTTGCAACCCTTATAGGTTGCTTTTGTTTTCTCCCAAAATGCATTGCATTCATATATTAATTGAGTCTTATATGACACTTGCCTACCTAGCCACTTAATGTATCCGGATTATTTTGTATAAATGCAACATACTGTACGGACTGTATTATTGTTATTGATTTTAATGTACCATAGTTCTGGAAAATGTTGAAAAAAAATGACAAACACGAACAGGATTTTTTATACCCCTTAGAGCAGGATTGGGCAACCTTCTGCACTCCAGATGATGTAGACTACATCTCCACTACCTTAATGGATAATTCATAACTAGATTACAGAAAAGTGAACCCAACAAAGAAGCGGTGCAATTTGAGCAACTTCAGTTAGCAGCTCTTTATGCTCTATTCTAAGGGAACATTCCCACAACCAAAAGGATTTGAGCTCATTAAAGTTGTTATAGAGGCTCAAATGCCTGAGTGCTGTCTTATCTGCACGGGTTAAACTAATTTACAATGGTTTAGACCTGAGGTTGGTACTGAGGTACCTGGCACATCTGCATCCTGCTTCACACTGCAGCATCAGGAAGGTTTGCTGGGTGGCCGGTCATAGAGCATCAGCTGAAACTTTCATTCGATCGCTGGCCACTTATTGACAGAGTGTCCACTGTTACTCTAAGTGGGCAGCCAATTTCTTTCAGCTGCCTAACTGACAACTTAGCTTTTTCTTTTTTTGAGAGATACAGCAATTTTACACATGTAGGCAATTTAAAGCTTCTCTCAGAGCCCAAGGTGCTCCATCACTTTTCTAACCATGCAAGGTTCTTACAGTGCTAACTGTAACTGTGACATTTATTTGAAATATGGGATGCGTAGTTAAGAAATTAGTATAAAATATAATTTTTTAATTTTTGCCTCTTTTCAGTCTCATTATATATGATCCAGCTTTCCATCTCCCAGCCTCCTTCCTAAATTACGCTGCTTGTCTATATTTACCCTTCCATCCATTTTCTTCCTAGTTTCCCTGTTCTTTTCAATATTTACTACTATCTCCACCCTCTACTTACGATTTTTTGAACCACCCTTACCATTTGTGGTGCCTATGGGGTAAGAAGAACTCCAAAGCCTCAACTCCCTAACCCCATGTTTCTTATACACTTACACACATTCAGCAATAAGTACACAAGCAAAGATATACACTTAAAGTCATACCTAGACACACTGGGGCAGTCACTCACAGACTCCCACTAGCACAAAGACACCGACAGTCAACTGCAAACACGTATTGTTGCCCCCACCACCGCTGTCCCTCTTGTTCCCTGATGCCTGGGAAGGTGATTGGAGGGGATCCTGGCAGCTCTCCCTGATGTCCTTTGTGATGGATGAGAGTTGTGTGTGGTGGCTGTTTGTGTGTGATGGTAGTTCTACGCGGTTGTATTTTGTGTGGGGTTTTGGCTACACAAAAATATTCTTTATTCCAATTTTGGCCCATTAGTCAGCCCTCTTTGCTTTTGAGAAGCAGAAAGGATAATATCATTATAAAGCACAGCAAAACCACTGCGAGATTTTGAAAGTACACTAATTATTTATGCTATGTTTTGCTAGTTACTTCTTCAAGAATAACTAATTTGAAAGGAAGGTTATTACAAGAAGACCTTTTCCCTGAAGTCACTGCGTTCATTCACAAGATTTGTGTTTAAAGTAGCACTTCGAGCATCCATTATGGTGCCTGGAGTGCACTCCGGCACTTTATAGATGAAGTGACTGACGCCTGGAGGACTGCAAGTAAGGTCAAAGGCTGATTTGGTTATGTTGCTTGAGTGTCCCTTTAACTTTAATAGCTGTGGTCAAATTAATACAGTATACAAGTTCAGAAATGGCAGATTCATTCTAAAGTCAGGCCAAATTTTATAGCAATTTTTAGTTACAGTGATGGTGTAACAGATCCCCTATACTCCATCTGAGTATATCTGATATACGTCTCCCAGCTCCCAAATAAACCAGTGATCAGAGCCCTTGCTTACAAAAACATCAGCCAAGACTTAATGAAGGGTACAACAGGAATGACTGCCGTTTATTTTGTCACACATGGTTTTACAGGCAACAGACCCCTATATGGGGTCTCCAACACAAACAGGGGTTTCAGTCCCAAACAGGGGTTTCAGTCCCAAAAAGCTGATGGAGGAGGGACAAAGCAGCTGGTTTAAACTGGGCTGGCAGTGTCCCTCGGACACGCCCTGCTCGGACAGGAAAAGAAAGGGGGAATGGGGAGAGGCACAGACAAGCAATACATTTCAGTCTATAGAGCTGCTGCCCCCCTCCCTTTGTTGACCCACAGCTGCATATACAGACACACACACACTGCTCTATGTAGAATACAGGCACCCAACACAGCGACATCTAGACACATGGAAAACGCAGGCCAAACAAATCAGGCCATCCATCACATATCCCACCATAGAAATAGACAGACCTGTGGACAGACCCACGACGGGCCTGCAACACAGTCCAAGTCCTTGATGTCCATTGTGACAAGTGAGTGGGTACATATGGGTATGGCACTCAGTGGCGGTGGTTCGTCACATATCTCCACCTTGTCCACCTCTGACAGCCACAGCATGACCCACACGGGTCAGCTAGCCGGACACATAGTGGACACATAGTGATTGCCATGCCCGTAACAGCACTTGTCCCCAGCCAGCCCCTACAGTCCTGGAGTCTGGCCCTGGCCAGCTTTGCACCCTGCACCCTCCTAGGTACAGGGTGACTTAGACATAAGGTGCCTTGAGCCAGGGAGGCCCTTCCGCCCACGCTCCGGTACACATGGGCCTCTTAGCCCGTAACACCCCTCACCCAAACAAGCGTGCCCTCCCGACCATTCCATCACCTGTGTCTCTGCAGTTTTCCCGGCTTCCTGAAGATCTTGTGAGTTGTCTGCTGAGCCTGTCGCAGCTCTGCTTCCCGTGAATCGCTGGGGTCGTGGCTGGCCTCTGGGAAGGAGAGCCAGGTGTGCTCTACCCCTGGATCTCACTCAGCTGCTAGGGGGCGTGACCCGTTGTCTCCGTTCCCTGAACCTCACACTGCCGCTGGGGAACGAAACCTGTTGTCTCCGTTCCCAGGACCCCACATTGCCACTTGGTAGTGAGACCGACCGTCTCCACTCCCAGTGATGCTTGCCGCTGCTGGAGAGAAGGAACGAAAATCTCCTCTCCCTGAAACTCTGCTACTGGGGAGAGAGACCGGTTGTCTCCTCACTCTGCATGATACACTGCTGTTGAGGAGTGAGACCAGTTGTCTCCACTCCCAGTGATGCCTGCTGCTGCTGGGGAGAGGGATCCAAAATCTCTCTCCCTGTGACTCTGTCTGCCGCTGGGGAGAGAGACTGCCGCTGGGGAGAGAGACTCCCTGCCTGATACCCTGCAGCTGGGGAGCTAGACCGACCGTCTCTACTCCCTGTACCGCTGCCTGGTGCTGGGTAGTGAGACCGACCATCTCCACTTCCAGTCATTCAGTCTTCCGCTGGGGATAGAGACCAGGCATCTCCTCTCCCTGCTTGGTACACTGCCACTGGGGAGTGAGATTGACGGTCTCTACTCCCTGTACCACTGCCTGGTGCTGGGTAGTGGGACCGACAATCTCCACTCCCAGTGATTCCGTCTGCCGCTGGGGGGAGAGACCGGTTGTCTCCTCTCCCTGCCTGGTACATTGCCGCTGGGGAGTGAGATCGACCGTCTATACTCCCTGTACAGCTGCCTGGTGCTGGTTAGTGAGACCAACCATCTCTACTCCCAGTGATTCCGTCTGCTGCTGAGGAGAGAGACCGGATGTCTCCTCTCCCTGCCTGGTACACTGCCGCTGGGGAGCGAGACCGACCGTCTCTCTCCCTATACCGCTGCCTGGTGCTGGGTAGTGGGACCAACCATCTCCACTCCCAGTGATTCCATTTGCCACTGGGGAGAGAGACCGTTTGTCTCCTCTCCCTGCCTGGTACACTGCAGCTAGGAAGCGAGACAGACCGTCTCTACGCCCTGTAACTCTGCCTGGTGATGGGCAGTGGGACCGGCCATCTCCACTCCCTGGGATGCTTACTGCTGCTGGGGAGAGGGACCGAAAATCTCCTCTCCCAGGGTTAACCAGCTTATTCCTTGCTCTGCATCATGGGCCCGCTGCTGGACAGAGTCTATTATGTTTTGGTAGTCTTGCTTCAGTTCCCATTCAGTAGCGACCAGACGGTGATATCTGGTCCCAGGTCTGTAGCATTAGGGAGCTCCAGTGCGTTCAACGGTATTCCCAGATGTACCAATACCGAGTCTCCTTCGTGCTGCCGAAGTCACTCTCCGTCTCCAACGCCTCCCATAGTAAGCCCAACACCTCCCATAGTAAGCCTCCTTGAGCTTTGGACTGCTCCAGGGCCTTGTGCAAGAGATCTCGCCGTACGCTTTCTTTCCAGGCCAGCTCCTCCTCGGCTGAAACAGAGCCATGCCCCTGGGCCAGTGCACCTTGTAATCTCATTTGGAACTCTTCCTCATGGGGACGCTGCCCGGAGGCTAGCTTGCTTCATCTCGAGTTCCTCTTTAGACAGGGACTCTGCTGCTGGGGAAGAAATCCCCTATACTCTGGCTGAGTATATCCGTTATACGTCTCCCAGCTCCCAAGTAAACCAGTGATCAGAGCCCTTGGTTATCCAAACATCAGCCGAGACTTGATGATGGGTACAACAGGAATGACTGCCGTTTATTTTGTCACACATGGTTTTACAGGTACAGACCCCTACATGGGGTCTCCAACAAAAAACAATATGGGTTTCAATCACAAGAAGCTGATGGAGGAGAGACAAATCAGCTAGTTCCAATTGGGCTGGCAGTGCCTCGGACACACCCTGCGAGGACAGGAAGGGGGAGAGGCACAGACAAGCAATACATTTCAGTCTATAGAGCTGATGCCACCCCCCCCCCCCCCTTGTTGACCCGTAGCTGCATATACAGACACACACACTGCTCTATGTAGAATACAGGCACCCAACACAGGGACATCGAGACACATGTAAAACAGTCACAAAAATGGTGCAGCAAGCTTGTGGCCCACGCCAAACAAATCAGGCCATCCATCACATATCTCCCCCCATACAAATGGACAGACCTGTTCTCTAGACCCACAATGGGCCTGCAACAAGTTGGTTGGAACGCACCCCCCTTAAGTCCACAGTCCAAGTCCTTGGGTTCATTGTGACTAGACAAGTGAGTGGGTACATGTGGGTATGGCACTCAGTGAAGGCGGTTCGTCACAAATGGCATAACAGAATATTTATATAGATCAAGAAACAGTGTAGCACAAGGTCAACTATTTTAATGGATCAGGAGTTGATTACTATGAATTATTTTGATTTAGCCTACATCAGAATTAGTAAGATAAAAATACCCACTACCTGTCAACAGTATGTAGACCAGATCAGAAAACAAATCTCCAGGATCAAAAGAGAGTCTACAAAATATAGAAATGCAGTACAACAATCCATCTCCTTACACAGAAAAGTAATCTCAACATAATAATCATCACAAAAATAATATTCTTAATGCCGAATACAGGTGCCTGCGGCGTACCCCCTCTTACCACCGTAGAGATGAGAGCCGAAGATTCCCAAGGACCCCCATTAATTGTTAAAACAGAGAGAACTGAACTGTGGGACAATGCCAGGGAGACTCTAGGCACCATAACCACTTCAATTAGATGAAGTTATCGGTGACTCTAGGCACCAAACAATTTTAATTAAATTAAGTATTTATGGTGCTTAGAGCATCCCTTTAAATTGATTCCAGGACTTTATAATGAAAGATCAAAAACAAGAAATGAGCACATTCAGCAGCACCAGAAATATATGCATGCACACACATTTATTTATTTATTGATTTATTTTTTAAGCACACTCTAATATGTAGGTGCTGACAGCCATTATTCTCAGCCTCCGCCTCAGTCACATTTTTAAAGAATGCATTGTATTATCATTTCAAAGGGTTAATAATGCACAGTTTTGTTGTGGGTAGATAGTTGATATGTGGTTTTGTGATGAGTGAGCATTTAAAAGCCATATATCTGTCAGTGAAAACCCCATTTAAGTCTGTTTTAGAAACAAAAGACTTTGTAGACCTCATGGTTTGTGTTTCTGTGTATACTCAAATTAGGTAGTATACCATTGCTACAGAGTACACACAGTAGAAGGTAGGTTTACCATGTTTGGTATTGTATATGGGTTTATATACAGGTGATACTCGAAAAATTAGAATATCGTGCAAAAGTTAATTTATTTCAGTAATGCAACGTAAAAGGGGAAACTATATATATATGAGATAGACGCATTACATGCAAAGCAAGATAGTTCAAGCCGTGATTTGTCATAAGTGCTATAATTATGGTTTACAGCTCATGAAAACCCCAAATCCACAATCTCAGTAAATTAGAATATTACATGCAATCAATAAAAGGAGTGTACATAGAACAATATCGGACCTCTGAAAAGTATGGACTCAGTACTTGGTTTGGGCCCCTTTTGCAGCAATTACTGCCTCATGCCTCGTGTCATGGAAGCTATCAGCCTGTGGCACTGCTGAGGTGTTATGGAAGACCAGGATGCTTCAATAGCGACCTTCAACTTTTCTGCATTGTTCGGTCTCATGTCTCTCATCTTTCTCTTGGCAATCAGGCGAGTTTGCTGGCCAATCAAGCACAGTAATCCCACGGCCATTGAACCAGGCTTTGGTGGGCATTTTCCTGCTGGAAAATGAAGTCAGCGTCCCCATAAAGCTAGTCAGCAGAAGGAAGCATGAAGTGCTCCAAAATCTCTTGGTAGACGGCTGCGGTGACCCTGGACTTAATGAAGCACAGTGGACCAACACCAGCAGATGGCATGGCTCCCCAAATCAACACAGACTGTGGAAACTTTACACTGGACTTCAAGCAACTTGCAGTGTGTGCCTCTCCATTCTTCCTCCAGACTCTGGGTCCTTGGTTTCCAAATGAGATGCAAAAGTTGCTCTCATCAGAAAAGAGGACTTTGGACCACTGAGCAACAGACCAGGTCTGTTTTTCTTTAGCCCAGGTAAGACACTTCTGATGTTATTTGTTGTTCAGGAGCGACTTAACAAGAGGAATATGACATCTGAAGCCCATGTCCAGGATCCGTCTGTGTGTGGTGGCTCTTGATGCACTGACTCCAGCCTCAGTCCACTCTTTGTGAAAGTCCCCAACACTTTTGAATGGCCTTTTTCCTGACAATCATCTCCAGGTTTCGGTCAACCCTGCTGCCTGTGCACCTTTTTCTTCCACACTTTTCCCTTCCACATAACGTTCTATTAATGTGCTTTGATACAGCACTTTGGGAACACAACTTCCTTCGCAATTACCTTTTGAGGGTTTCCCTCCTTGTGGAGGGTGTCAATTATGGTTTTCTGCACAACTGTCAGGTCAGCAATCTTCCTCATGATTGTGATTCCTACTGAACCAGGCTGAGAGACCATTTAAAGGCTTAGAAACCCTTTGCAGGTGTTATGGCTTACTTAGCTGATGGGGACATTGTGAGCCTAGAATATTGCACTTTTTCACAATATTCTAATTTACTGAGATTGTGGATTTGGGGTTTGAATGAGCTGTAAGCCATAATCATTGCACTTATGACAAATCATGGCTTGAACTATCTCGCTTTGTAATGCATCTATCTCATATATTTGTTTCCCCTGTTACGTTGCATTATTGAAATAAATGAACTTTTGCACGATATTCTAATTTTTTGAGTATCACCTGTGGGGTTTGTGCTCTAGAGTAGATAGATACAAACAAACAGAAACAGTAGATTTGTGTGAGAGTGGCTTGATGGAACTGAATTCTAACAAATGATGAAATTCTGAGTAAGGAGTGTAAATTGTGTATAGATTGGACGGGGAGCTGGATTAGTTAGTGTACTTGTTTTGCAAGATCTTTACTATGAAGTGGACAGAATTAAGCAATAGGAGGAGGAGACAGGATCAGGTGATGGTTGTGAATGCAAGTCATGGGTAGAAGGCATAGTCTTATCTGACACCGAATGCTTGTGCTTGGTTGGTTAGCTGTTAATTTAGTGTGTGGTTAAAAGCATTGATGTAAAACAGAAGACTAAAGACTGCTTCTTGCAAGACACAAATAAAAAACGGACGGTAGAGTGACAAGTAGTAGAAGAAGGAACAATTTGAGAGCTAGAAATCTGTTTTTAGTGGTCTTGACTGTGTCATTGAAATTAATAGCAACATTGGGATTAATTTGATAATGTATTTACCTTTTTCTTGAAATGCCTTAATGTAAAAAAGCATCAACGTGATGTAAAATAACTATCTGTAAAAGAAACAAAGTAAATAGCAATTCACTATAATAATAAACTATCCTAGGCAATGGCTTTGAATACTAATATAGATTAAAATCTAAGTACTTAAAAGGTGACATTAGAACGTGCATAAACCCCACTGGTGGCCAGAGGATAAAAAGTCAAAGCTGCATTGGAAGGGAATATCAAGTTCTTGAGTTACTAGACTGGCCAATATTTACTAAATAAAAGCACTCCTTTTCCCAGACTTTTCAAATGAACGGTGAGTAAATGTGAGATCTTTGCTGAGCAAAATTATTAAACAGTATGCAAACATTCAGATCTCAGTGATAGCAGCTCAGCTAGAATTTTGTGTTTTTCTGTCCCATACCATTCCTTCATGAAATTTGTATTTGTACATGCAATCCAATCTATAAAAGTGTTAAATGTTTCTTTTTAATTAGTATTTGATATTTTGGCATATCATAACACAGTTGCATTTTTTTTTTATTCTATACTGCTGTGTTTTTATGTAAGCAAATAATCTTTTCATGACTTTAAAACATATAATAAGGAATTTGCTGATGAACAAAATTACACATTTTTCTTCCAGGACATTTGGATTGCTGCCCCCTCATTTTCTCAGGTTGTATTCTTGACTTTGTTTGACTTTGACTGTTTCATAGATTCAGTGGTATGCTCTGCTTCAACTTTTTCACTTCTCCATAGTTTTGTTGTAGTGTGTATATTGTGTCATTAGTCTGAGAACTGGAATTTTTCTTTTGTTTTGAGACAATTTTCCATTATTATTTTTTTTTTTTTTTTGCTTCTATGTTTTTGATATGTTTAGACTTCAAGAATGAATAGTGCTACTTATTAGATATGTACACATGTAAAACCATTATTGGGCATCCGGTAGAAATATGTGTGCATAACAAATAAGCCCCATATATTGATGTCCCATGATATATTCTTCATATGTAGACCTAGATGTTCCTTCAACCGTTGTCGTTCTTTGCATATGTAAGTAACCATCTCATTACTAATCTTACCACCACTAAATAATTAAAGCTTCATATATTCATATTATTACATAGATATTTTTTTTTCAAATCCTGTCCTGCATTGGGTGATACTATTAAAAATTGAAATGCATAGTGTGCATTGGGGGGGGGGGAGGTTAATCACATTTCAGCATCAGAATTTGGGTACGAAGAGAAAATAGCAGCTGATGACTACTAGAATAACTGCCAAGATACATGGCAGTTACTGTAGTGTACATCAGCTGCTATTTGCCTCTTATCCAATAAATATGTATCAGGAGACAAGCTAAAACAACAGAATCAGTGCAATTCAGTTTTCCTAGCTTGTTCCATACCAGCAATGGAAGAAGATGACTGCGGTTTATAACAGCTTCTGCCCAGAAAGGTAACTCCCATGTGGCCCTAAGAATAGTATGTCCATGCGCTGCCCTAAGAATTAAACAACCCTAACTTTAAAACAATTGTTGCCATTTTGGGATTTTGGGAACTTGCATAAACCACCAGAGTTTAGACTTATGGTTTATTGTGGTGACTCCAGAACTCCTTAATATCATTATACTACATAACATACTACTGTACTATGTATTATGTTATGTAATATATGCATTTTAATTGATCTGACATTTGTTTTAAATTTCAAATCAAGATTTAGAATCCTGTACTGCACAGATGGTGACGGTAAATTTGAATTTCAAATTCTAGCCAAACATTAAAAGTTACTCACAACTGCAAACCTGGAGGGTCCATGGCAAAATCCCAAGGGGTGAATTTCTACAGGCCCGGGCTAAATATTTCTTCACTAATGTCTAGTGGCAAGTGAAAATGTTGAGCTTTGCTGAAAGTATTTAAATATATATATATATATACATTTTTTTTAATGTTTTGTTTTGCTATTTCACCCAGGGACATCTAGGGAAACCAATAAATTAATACATTTGAGCTAATACTTGAATTTCTGCAAATAAGGGAAGTTTTGAGCATGAGCACACAGGACGTCAACTGCACGTTACTAATTTATTCATAGAAATTAGTGTTCAGTCATTCATCTGTGCACAATGTAGCAGTGTTGAGCAATAATCTACAACAATCTCTTAAGTAATGAATGAGAACTGTTTGACTTGTGAGTGAACCAACGTTAGTTCATTTGTGTTTACATTTTGTGTTTTGTCGGAATGAGATGATGTGGATGGCTGAGTTCAACGTTCACCTTTTTATATTATTACTCACTGGTTTCTGCATGGGGGGGGGGGGTCATTACAATGGTGTGCATACCCCCAAGAATATATTACTATATTTTACCAACATTTGAGAGGACAGTTGGAAATATGTTTCATTATTCTCTTTTAAGGAACGTCTAATGAAGCCCTAGATTATAATTTGTTTCTAAATTGTTATTCTTTACAAACCTTGTCAATATAGCAGTGAGATAGACAATGACTACATAAAAGTTTTTTGGGAAATGAAGCAGAATTTGTATTACTACTCCCATATCAAGCTGCCACAAAATATCCCATAGACAAAAAGAAATCTTGCCAAAATTGAAAAATGCATTCTAAACTCCCTAACTGTGGTGCACAACACAACACAACTATTACCAATAATTATCCCACAATATGCCCTTCACAATAATGCTTCCCTTAAACACAGTCACCTCCCCCATGTATTCTGTGTTATACCTTTCACCTTTAATTTAAACTTACATTCATCAACCCCTGACAAGCATTCCTTTTAAGCTCTCATTTCATCAATATCCCTCTCCCAGAACTAACAAATCAACAAAGAGACACTTTGACCTTCCCATATCAAAACAATCAAAATATATACCAACTTACACATAGAATTGTTACTTATCAAACACATAACTGAAGTACCAAACGTGGATTCTGGACCTCAATTATTCTCGTTTATCTGAAGTTCCCACTTGGTAGACAGCACAGTTAGTGTACAAATTTTAGTAGCAAAGCATTTTCTCTTTCACCAAAGGTCGGATCTTACAGACCACCTATTAAACCAGGATGCTTATATACTAGCAACTATATGAAGAGAAATACACTAATACGGTTATTCAGTAAAGTAAGAATTGCGTGGAATTCAAAGCAAGTTCAAAATTAAAGGGACTCTATAGTCACCATATAAAAGCAAGAAAGACAGGTCCCCCAGCCTTCCTTCTTGCTTTTATATGTACTTTCATTCATTAAAAAAAAAATTTCGAGGTGTTTTTATATTAAAAACTTACCTCCGTTCCAGCGCCGAGCTCCCCGCTAGGCCGCGCCCCCTTTTTCGTCAAAATGACTAAATCGCGGGGCCCAATGGGACGGCTTCGCGCTGCACCTATCGCGTTCTTCATAGAGCGGCATTGAATGCCGCCCTATGAAGAACCTGAGCGCTTTACCGCGCATGTGCGCGGAATGCGCGTTCGCGAGCTGAGCTGTCTGACTGACAGCTCAGCTCGCTTTCTAAAATTATCAATAAGGGGGGGGACCTGCTGTCCCCCCCCGGCCCCCACCCCTGTGCGGCGGGTGGGGGCCCTAAAATTATCAATGAGGGGGGGGGCCTACTGTCCCCCCCCGGCCCCCACCCCTGTGCGGCGGGTGGGGGCCCTAAAATTCTCAATGAGGGGGGGACCTACTGCCCCCCCCAGCCCCCACCCCTGAGCGGCGGGTGGGGGCCCTAAAATTCTCAATGAGGGGGGGACCTACTGCCCCCCCGGCCCCTACCCCTGAGCGGCGGGTGGGGGCCCTAAAATTCTCAATGAGGGGGGGACCTACTGCCCCCCCCAGCCCCCACCCCTGAGCGGCGGGTGGGGGCCCTAAAATTATCATTGAGGGGGGGACCTACTGTCCCCCCCCGGCCCCCACCCCTGTGCGGCGGGTGGGGGCCCTAAAATTATCAATAAGGGGGGGGGACCTACTGTCCCCCCCCCCCGGCCCTCACCCCTGAGCGGCGGGTGGGGGCCCTAAAATTATCAATAAGGGGGGGGACCTATTGTCCCCCCCGGCCCCCACCCCTGAGCGGTGGGTGGGGGCCCTAAATACAAAGGGGGGGGACCCTAGTTAACCCTCCCCCCCCCCAAAAAAAAATATCTCCCTACCTACCCCCCTCACCCTAAAAATAATGAGGGGGGACCATTAACTAAAAACCTGTAAAAAAAAAGAAAAATAAGATAAAATCAACTTACCATTCGATGTTTTCTTTCTTCTAAAATCTTCTTTCTTCAGCCCCCAAAAAGGCCAAATAAAAATCCATAATAACCGACGCAATAAAAAAAAAAAAAAAACGAGCGCAAAAAAAAAAATCCATCTTCACCCATGGAGGGCTCCGCGCAGACTGAGCTCCGCAGGGCGGGGGAAGGCTTATAAAGCCTTGCCCCGCCCTGCAATTAGGCTAAGAACACTCTTTGGAATTTTCCCACGCTTGTAAAATGACACAGAGCACTGTGATTGGATGGATTTCAAGCCATCCAATCACAGTGCTCTGTGTCATTTTACAAGTGTGGGAAAGTTCTTTGGAATTTTCCCACGCTGTGTAAAATGACAAAGAGCACTCTGATTGGCTTAAACCCACCAATCAGAGTGTTCTTAGCCTAATTGCAGGGCGGGGCAAGGCTTTATAAGCCTTGCCCCGCCCTGCGGAGCTCAGTTTGTGCGGAGCCCTCCATGGGTGAAGATGGATTATTTTTTTTGCGCTCGGGTTTTTTCTTTTTCGTCTGTTTTTTTTTTTTGTGCTCGGGTTTTTTATTTTATTTTTAGTTCGACGGGTATGATGGATTTTTATTTGGCCTTTTTGGGGGCTGAAGAAAGAAGAATTTAGAAAAAAGAAGACGTCAAATGGTAAGTTAAATTTTTTTTTTTACAGGTTAGCTATTTTTAGGGTGAGGGGGGTAGGTAGGGGATAGTTTGTTTTGGGTGGGGGGGGGATTAGGGGCTTGGGACCCCTAGTCACCTTGATTGGGGGGGGGTTTCATTTAGGGCCCCCACCCACCGCTCAGGGGTGGGGGCCGGGGGGGAGGACAGTAGGTCCCCCCCCCTTATTGTTTTATTAGGGCCCCCATCCACCGCGCAGGGGGGGAGGACAGTAGGTGTCCCCCCCCCTCTTTGTTTTATTAGGGTCCCCACCCACCGCTCAGGGATGTTGATGAGACATCAGGTGAATTTCAAACTAGCTGAAAGGAACTTCGGAATGGCCTACCTTTTGTTTTGATGGGTAAATATATGGCACAAAATATTACAAAAAGTATACCACTAGACTGGTAACAGTTTGGGATAGCTAACAGATCTTGTTTGATTTTTATTGTTAGAGACATAGGTCTCGGTGTTCTTTAATGTTCTTTTTTATTTCAAATACTAAATTCAGATAAGTTTAACTTGTTAAACCTCTAAGCTGTTTTAATGCTCTTAATTGTCCGATTGCATCCTTACTTCATATTATGGATGATATGAATACCTGTAGGTATTATACAGGCCTTTCTTTATCCTCCGCCTTTGTTCAGTCCTCTTACTTGTCCACCCTTTACAATTTTGTGTCTCAGAGGTGTGGGTGCCATTTGGGTGCATATTTCCTGCACAATAATTGTACTGACAAACCAAATATTCTCTTGTGCTGGAGAGTGCCAACTAAAAATCTCTCTAACGTCTGATGGGTTCAAATAAATTGTATCACCTAATGTCAGAGACCTCAAGAATTAGAAGCTTTCATTACATGACCTTAAATGCTGAAGGATGGCATTTGTAAAGGTAATTCACATCCCCTTAAAAGCTTGCTTTGGAGGGCACAAAACTTTGGAAATGAATTCTCAGGCATATCATAGGATCATGTGCCCTTATTGATTTTACTTGAACAATTACAATTCCCAAGGGGATTATGTGAGGTTCTTAGGGCACAATGATCAACTGTTGATATTGATGCTACGCCCTCCCTCCCCCTTTCCAATATGTAATGTAACAAGCATAGCATATGCACTTTTACCAGAATATGTTTTAGTTCAGTGGTCTCAAAGTTCAGATCTGCAGGACATATGGCCCCCTAAATAATTTAATTAGGTCACCCTTCACAGTTTGACCAGGTCATTTGTGAAATAGAGAAATTAGTCAAAGTTCCAGGCAAATACCCTGCATATTCTGGATTTTAGGTGGCATGGCTTGCATCCTTACTGAAAGGAACACTATAGTAGTAGAAATACAAATATGTCTTCCTAACACTTCCTAAACTTGAAGAGGTTTAAAAGGAAAGTCATACCATACATCCATTGGTGCGCTGGTCTCTGTGCTACCATACCTCCTCCTTGTCTTATCAGTATCCGGGATCTCAACCTATACCATTCTTCCCTGTAAGGAAGTATTGGGAGGCTAGTGCACATACATGGCAAAACACTATGCTGCACCAATCATATGCTCTTAATGAGAGCCATTTGAGCTATAATAAAGTTTCTCTTATAGCTGCCAAAACAACTCTAATGGCTGTCTTTAAAACAGCAATGACAACATTGCTTTTCCTGCAAAACAGGAATATTTTTATTTGTAGGGTTATAGAAACAAGGCACACAGATGATTTATGGAGATTAAGTGGTGTGGGTGCCTATAGAGCAGGGGTTCTCAACCTTGCCCTCAAGGACCCCCTACCAGTCCAGGATTTGGGGATTACCTGGGTGTGTCTAAAGTGTTTAGAAAAAAAAAAAGTAAAAACACCTTAGAGTCTAAGGTGTTTTTTTTCCCCTTTTTCTAAACACCATAGACACACCCAGGTAATCCCCAAATCCTGGACTGGTAGGGGGTCCTGAGGACTGGGTTGAGAACCCCTGCTATAGAGCGTCTTTAAGGTGTTTGAGGGAACTTGCTGGAAGAAGCATTTGCCTGCACTGTTTTCTCTGACAAGGCACGCTGCTAAAGGTTTTGTTTTCTGTAGTCGTGTGCCAGGACTTAGGTGATGATCAACAAAACATAGATATTTTTGAAAGCTGAATTGCTACAATCTGCATTTACCTAAAGTTTTTGGTGCCCGGGCCTTTTGTTTGCATGTAGCATGCATGCCTGACTAAGTCTGTATAACAATGACTCTTGGTCATCTCCTCTTTTTGAAGAACCTCAGTAATGAGGCCCTCAGCCAAGGGAAGCTGTTTTCACCTTGAACCTCACACTACAGGTAATGTAAGGTAAGTATATTTTACCAGTGTGAGTTTAAGGCACTGTTTAAATGTGTGTTTAGCTGTATGTGTGGGCTTAGGAATATGGATTATGGCAGAAGACAACATGGCAATTAGCCCTTGAGTAAGCAGAGACCCCTGCTGTACTGCATTTAATTTGGAACATCAAGGAATTAAGGTTGTTAAGGTTGCTAAAAAATTGCTTACAAGATCTCTTCCACAACCTGCCCTCTTGTGTGATCTTTAGTTATGCTATAAAATTAAAATGAATGCTTTACGTAGGATATTATATTTCTTCAAGGGCTTACCAGTTACAGTTACAAGTAGGGCGTTGATAGCTTACAAATGATGATAGATATTTTTGAAGTAATGGTAACTGGCACACTTTTTTGGGGGGGGAGGGGGGAGGGGGGTGCCTATATCGACCTAAGATGTCAAGAGGCCTGTGTCTACTCTTTTTGGTCTTGTACTACTACGCAGTTCAATAATGACCTGGCACACTCCAATATGCGTTAGAAGGTGGGTTTTATAGTCAAGCCTTATTGGCTCAGACCACCCTAACTGCATGTGGCTCACAAAGTCTATGTGACATATTCTTGGCACAAAATGCCCCACCATCCTTAATTGTGGGTTAAAATTAAAACCCAGAATCTCTTCAATGTCCCCTTTGCTGAGCAATAGGAACTTCCTGCTGGATCTGATGGCTAGAGATTTTGACAGTACCGATGTTACAGTGGTTCAAAGTTACATGTGAGTATTATGGTGAAATCAAATTGTTGGTTTCAATGAGTTTGCAATAATTCACATTCTCAGCCCTATGTTTTAGTGTACATACTTACAGGTTAAAATGTTGCCTGCAAACCAGAGGTGAAGAACACAGCCTTATCCAAACTCACTGTTTATGTGGTACACAATACCAATCAAACTATGAAATGGGTAAAATGCCATCAGATCTATATTGGTACTTATTTAAGCTATAAGGCATGTATCACCACATATGTGTGTATACTCGCCCAAAGGTATTTTAATTCTGGGACCGGGTAAAAACTCTTTCTTTGTCGATCTATTGAATTTGGGCATTTTTGCTATCATGGCATGTAGATGGACTTGCCAGTCATACTGTGAAATTATTCAGCAAAATTACACAGGCAGCTCACATGGCACTTGTTCAGTTGCCTTAAAGAAACCATGCAAGCAATATATGGAAAAATGGACAATAATCGATTGTTGGATAGGCTTGCAGCCATGGTCTGAGCCACCATGGCATCACATGACATGAAACTTATATGAAGAGCATAAAGGTTGAGCTTTTGGAGTGAGCCGTTTTGGAGTGAGCATGCAAGCTCTGTCTGTGGAATTTTGTATACCTGGATTATTGTAGTTTTTACTCTTCAATTTGACCCCCAAGTCATCTCAGTGAAGGCTAACAACATGGAAAGGAGAACCTGAGAAAAAGGGATGCTGAAAATGCACAGATAACATGATATAGGGGATCGGTTGATGAGGCCTACTAATGAGGCGCCTTTTCAGAGCACGTAACTCTCAAAGACTCGATTGCCTCTTGTGAGGATGAAATTAAGGGCCTTCAATAAACCTTCTGTAATTGGTGGGCTATATTCCCAGTCGGATGACCATTCAGAATCCTCAGCTACTAAACAGGACATGAACATCTTTTACAGGGTATCTGGCAAATATTGGCAGCCGCACTCAGAGAAGACAGACATAAAATGGATAACAGCGTGTAACAAGTTGAAGAAGATACCCAAGGCATTAAAACATCAGTAACCTTCATATAATTGGCCACTTTACAACTGAAAACAGCGCAAGCGGATTTATCGGCAAATATAGGTAGACAGAGTGACAGAGCGCCCTATAAAGTGAATATACAGTGCTGATAGTGCAAATGACAGAGGTATATATCTGATGACATCTGTGACTTCAAAGTATCTTGAAAAAAACAGAAAAGATATACACAAATAGTGCAATATTTAATGTTAGGTAAAGTGTATAAAGTGAGCACTCACAATTAATTGAGCTACTGAGAGCTCTGCTGATAATCGCCTGGACGGTACAATCCCCGTCTGTGGATATATGTGGATCTGCAGTTCTTATCCTCCTCCTCCTACATATGGGGAGACACAATAAAAAAACTTTATGGTGTAGTATGCACAAGCATAAATAAAAAGAATAAAAAAGTGGTATCCTACTTACAATATCCAGAGCATGACTTGCTCTGGTATGGAGAGCGTTGGTGGTATAGGGACACTGAGAGACTGGGTGACTTGCGAGACTGAGACACTGGGAGACAGGGAGACCCCACTGGGAGCAGTCCATCTATACAGCAGAATCAAACTGTGAGTAGTTTGTTGGTGATTTTACAGGATTTTCTCTTATGTCACTCCTTCTGAGTTACATCATGTGATGTCACGCATAACTAATTAATTATACAAATGTATAAGGCTGGTATTGTTTTTCCAAGAAAGGTGGCCACCCTAACTACTCTTCACATACTCTTGCTTAAAGGAACACTATAGGTTCAGGAAAACAATCATGTATTTCTAACCTTATTATGTTAAAACCACTATTTAGCCCCCATGGCCCCCTCTTGCCTCCCTAAATATAGTAAACTCTTACTTGTATTCAAGTCTGTAGCTGCTGGCTCTGTCCCTGTCTGCCTCTGAACTGACTCTGTCTGCTGACATCATCAGAAGTCATGGTCTGAGCAAATTACAATTCTTCCCCATAGGATTGGCTGAGACTGTCAACTAGGGAGATCAGGGGCAGAGCCAGCACAAGTCCAACATAGCCCTGGCCAATCAGCATCTCATCACAAAGATAATTTGAATCAATGCATTTCTATGAGGAAAGTTCTGCATGCAGAGGGTAGAGACACTGAATGGCCGTGCTGCACACTAGGCAGTACTGCCCCAGGAGGCACCTCTAGCAGCCATCTAAGGAGTGGATATCAGAGTTATTTTATGTGAAAAGACAGTGTTTACTGCAAAAAACCTGGAGGGAATGATTCTACTTACCAGAACAAATACAATAAGCTGTAGTTGTTCTGGTGACTATAGTGCCCCTTTAAATTTGGAAGCTTAAGAGGGATGCATGGGAATAAAACCTGTGTGGACTGGCTGACAATAAAATTAGTTTAGATAATGCAGACTTTGGTCTCTCTAACACTGTGGCATGTCCCCTTTCTTCTACACTCACTACATAGACATTTTCTCTGTCCCAGACTATATACCAGGAATGTCTGCCTGCTAGTAAGATGATAAGGAGACAAGTGCTAGGGGACAGACCTTAAAAAGCATGGAGTAGGCACATAATTTGATGCATTTATGTCAAGCTCAGGGTGCTGTCTACATAGTATGTCTTTAGTTGGACAGCCTGCATGCATTCATGCCAGGCTGGCCTTCCAATTCTTTGGACAAACATGCCCCTTTTTGGCCATGTTTAACCCCTTTTGGCAGGTCTGGTCGCGTGATTCGCGCCAGTGGCACACTCTTTTACCCTGCACATTGACTTCCTGCTTCACTAGACACTGCTGTTACGGGGTATGGATTTACTTGAAAGATGAAAGCATAAATTAGAGAGAGATTAGCATAGAGTATGTGTTTTCGTATAGCTGCATCCTTTAAGTTTCCCTCCAACACCATCTCCATCAGATACATGATGCGTGGGAGGTATGATTGCTTGTGTTTTTGGTCGATAAGATTCTGTAAATAGGCCCATCATAATTGTCAGCACCAGGCCCACTGGGCTCTTAATCTGGCCCTGGTTACCTTATAGCCTTAATTCTGAATTGCCATTTTCTCACATCTCACACCTGAATGCATTCTTTCCCATGTTAGAGCCATTCTCTGTTCTTCTTTCCTTTAATGACTCCATCATTATGTTCCTCTCATCCTACTTTAGATTTTAGTCATTCACTTATGTCCCTGTAATGCCATTCCTTTCATTATATAGCAAGGATGTCCAAAAGGTACATTTTCAGCTGTTGCAGAACAGCGGTCATTTTGCTTATTGAGCTGTAACGCAGACAAAGAATGATGAAAGTTGTAGTTTTGCAACAGTTGAGGATCTGTTTCATTGCCACCCCTGTTATATAATATCACAGGTAGGGTTATCGCTATCTGGTCCCATTAATCGTCCAAAGCACCTCCATCCACAGTATCATGTTGTGATGCTAATCTTATCCAGATATCATTGAAATGATCTGCTTTTGAATCGTTCACCACAGAGATCTCTTCCAACTTCCTTACAGTTCTGCTCTGGAATTCAATCAGAGTGATTAGAGGATGTAATGTTACATTGCATCTTATGTCTCTGACCAACTAGACCAGACTAGGCTGTGCGGGAGTTCTGGGAGCTATCTTTGTGGCAAAACAGGCATAAACAGCTTAACTCCCTGCAGTGTGAAAAAACAAGTGGTTACAGGAATGAAATCCCAATTTCTTTTTATTTTTTTAAAGCATGTTTGTGGCTGCTGCCTTTTGCTCTAATGCTGGCTTCATATACGATTCCTTTTCACTCTCTGCAGAATTTATACAGGTCTATCCACTGATTGCAGTAGCAACCTGAAATGCTATATATATATATATTTTTTTTTTTTTATTGGGGCCAAGGAACTTTATGAGTAAGCATGCATACTAGGTTAAACACATTATGGTTGTCTTCACCTGTTTGTTTTCTGTGATATCACACTTACCAACATTTTGAATGGAGGCACACTTTAATTTTAGAGGGGTTTGGCCAGAGGCTGAGCTGTTCTGCTGAATTTTTGAGGACTTATTAATGGCAATTTATGCAACTCAAATGTATTTAGAACAGGAAAAATGCATCCAATGCACACAACTGATTTCTAAACAAGTTTATTGTAGTTGAAAGACATATTGCTGTGGAGCTGTTTTACACACACACTCCAAAAATACATACCTCTTAGAAAAGAGGGACATTAGGATAGAAAACAGAGTTAGCTTCAAAGTAGGATATGTCCCTCCTAAATAGAGACAATTGGGAGATATGTAATATACCTAATATTGATTTAAAGAAGAGGTAAAAATACCTTTTTTAGACCACCAGTGAGTCTGTTTTTTTTTTTTGCAGTTTAAAAACAAGGTGTGCAGGAGATATTTCTATGTTTTCCTTGAACCGTGAACATTCTAATCAAAGCCAGTGGTAATGTTTATATTTTATCTGCATTATCAGCTATACCATCAGAGTCTTTTTAAATGCCCATTATATTTTTAGGTTTCTTTATATATTCTAATTCTACATATTTTTTTCTGAAATGTGGATAAATAAGAGGTAGCATATAATCTCTAAAATAGATGTATTTATTTGTTACAAGGGAAGAAGGAATAAGTGAAAAATAAAATAAGGATAATTGTTTCATACTTATCTTAATTCTCTTTTCTGATCATTATACATGGCAGCATTTACTCATGGGTTAGCTCCTCCCCTTACAGCAGAAAAGATAGAACTCTGAATTCGTATAAATAGATCTCCCACCTCCCCCACAGGCAGTCTTTGTAACTAGCTTTCACAACCCTCATATTAGATGGGCGGAAACGTAATACTGCCGTGTATAATGATCAGGAAAAGAAAACTATGGTTAGTATGAAATGATTTTCCTTATTACTAATCAAACATGGCAGCATTTACTTATGGGAATACCCAAACAGTATGTATTGTGGGAGGGACAGAGTTCAAATACAGCTAATTGTTATAAGAATCATTATTTAGCTGCTCAAACCTAACAAAGCCAAAAATAGGAATAGGTTGCTCCTAGAAATTATATTTAAAACAATGATATTGTGTGATAATACAAAGCAGTAAAAAGTCCAAGTTTTAAATAAGAATAAATCATGAAATAGCTGATATAAAAGTCAAAACTTTGACGTACAGCTGGTGTAACTGAAAATTATTTTCTTGTAGGGATAAAGGAATTATTTTCTTGCAGGGATAAAGGAATCAAAGATGGCTTTGGATCTGTATCCACATAAAAAGAACAGAGAAGAAACTCCAATGGTGTAGTATGACAGAATAATATGTCAAATATGCAGATCTTTATGGTCTTACTCATATTTCATAGAGCTAATACAAGCTTTGGTGTGGTTCACATTCAGTGGTGTTGACCACCATTGGTGGGATATTAGTGAGGGTACGTCCAGCGGATATCTCAGCAATGTGGTAACCCAAAAGAAAGAATAAGGAGCAATAGTGTTTTCTGCATAAGAACAATTTAAAATATACAAAATGTCTTATACTCACAAATGATTGAGCAGGACAAACTGCTCAATGTATAGGGCATAGGTGGTATAATATCTACCCAAGATTCTTTAGTGAGATCTTCTGTGGAACTGTGAACTGAAAAACACTCTCTGTGACCAAGGCCTAGGTGGGGATTATACCACCTGTTCCCTTTCTATCTTGGGATCTGTGAGGGAGCCCCATCAATTTTAGATGTGCTGCCTTACCCACTATATTTTATTTCTGTTTGGTTACTCAGCACTGATTCTTTTGTTGTTTTTGTACATCAAATCTAACAAGCCTTATCAAAATCCAAACAAGTAATCAATAGGATATTGTTCTAATAAGACAAGTTATTGTAATCCCCCCAGCAAACCCCTGGTATTTAAATATTGGGAATATCCTAAAATATGATAGAGCAAGATAGGAATCAAGGTCATGAAAACCAAACCTATAAAAGTCTAAAGTAATAGAAGACAAACTCTTTCTGTAAGAAATGAGACACCCGTCTTCCATATTTCTTTCTATGGAGAATATTAAAATAGATAAGTGGAGAACCTTCTTAAAACATAAAGACACTGTCTAGAAATGATAAACATATTTTGGCAAAAACAGAAGTTAATTAGCTTCTCTAATATAGAGGAAATACACTCTCATGGCACTTTCAGAACGTTGTCAAAGGCTTAACTTCCAGCCACCAGACTGGAACAGCCATAAATGAAAACAGTCAAAACAGTCATACTCTGTTATCAAATAGGGAGGTGAAATTAAACAGAAAATTCCACTGTTCTCTGAAAGTATGCATTTATTAAAGACATAATTCTCACTGATTTGACTTGTGAGCTACTTACAGGAAACAAAACAATATCTGCATGTAAGAAATAAGAGAGTGTGTTATTAAAACACTGAAACAATGACTACGTATTGCAAATATCAGACTCTGAACTACACCTCACACTGTATATGGATTGTTAGATACAGTGATAATAAATTAAAGGAAAGGTAGAAACCAATAACACAAATAGTAGATCTTAGTACGTAAAGGCAAGAAGGAACACATCCTTCAGATAGTATTGAAAGTATATCAGGATGAACTATAGAAAATGAGACCACTACTAATTTTGAAGTTGAAAATTTAGACCAACACCATTTGTTTAAAGAAACAAAATACTGTAAATAGTACAAATTATGCCAAACATTAGAATCAAAATGATTGTTGATCAATATAAGTAGGTAATTTGTTATAGGGAGGAAACCAATGAAAAGGTGGCACAGTATTTGTTGTGGCAACAGACACATATATAAGCAGAATTGCAGATATTCAATGGCCCTTAAACAACCACATACTTCTGACCTAATCTTCAGATATTAAAAAAGGACTTTCAACGGAGCCTATGGTGATTCTTTGTGCAGCTTATTTTATCTGCAGAAATATTAACACTAATTCAAGCATGCAATTTACAAATATTACATCTATGGAATTTCAGGATTGAACGTCGCTTATAAAGAATATTAGCCTAATGTTTGTCACAAACAATCTACAATATTACATTATGCAGGATGACTCCATGGCATAACACCACATTTTGGCTTGGAAGTCCAGATAGTAAGATGCCCAGAAACTCTTGAACATCAGAACATGCAATAAATAGTGGGACTTTATGTTCAGAGATTTCCCTTATTGTTTTTGTATCAAGTGAAATATTGAATGAACGTCTAAACCTGATGGAATGGTCTGAGATGGGCCATGGAGACAGATAAAATGCTGCAGGCCTGTATTTCAATGGGAAATGGAAATTTGAACAAATGATGGCTTAAACTGTTTAAACTATAGGCTTCCATCTGCACCCAATATGCCATTCATCATCACCAGTGGGGGAAGGTTTAAAACAGACCCCGGATATGGTGATATACATAAGTCATACCCAAGTAGTCACCTTATGTAAGTGATGTTTACTGGGTCTTCAGGGAAGGAGGCTGTCATCCCCTCAGGGACAGAGTTTGGTCCTGATCACTAAAGGAGGTACACAGGCTGGCGACTCATACAGATGTGCTGTTTGTTGTGTCTTCCGAGATTAGAGGGAGAACACTGGTTGGGCCAGGTGAGCATAAAATATAAATCTAGGCCTGCTTAAGCAGACTCCTTTCAAACAGCTGTGAAGGACAGAAATCACTGCCTGATGGGGATGGGGTGGATCAATTTATATTATAATTTAATTTCAGATTTCCATTTCCTGTCTTTTCAGCTGTGAGGGTAGGAACTAACCCATAAGAAAATACTGTCATGTTTGATCAGTAAATAGTATACATCTTTGCAATTAAATTTAGGAATACTTAAAACGCACTCTATACACAATATTGCTGTTTTTTTCCCCCAGTTTGTCGGCTGTGCGTCCCATGTTTCAAGTAAATGTTATAGTTATTTTTTTATGCAGAAACTAGTAGTAAAAGGGTTTATATGTCCAGATCGGCAATTCAACACACATTAGTGCATAATAGGTGTTAAATATATTTTAACTTGTTTAACATCACAGTCTTGCAGATTAGCACAATGTTTCGGTGATGCCCACCAACCTGTTAGGAAAACCAGAGTCTTCATTGCATGACATTATTTTAAGTAAAAACTGACTCCTCAGTAATTAACTTAAGTAAATATATACTGCTCATCTTGGCTAGTAAAATATTTGGTCCATGAAGATATAGGAGTTGTTTGACTAAATAGAATTTCCTGAGAATTATCTTTAACATAAGGGTGGTAATCTCTGTTCACCATTTTTTCTTTCTGATGTGTTCTTCAAAGTGTAAATCATCTTACTATAAGATGAGAGTAGTTGAGAAAATAATGTGTGTATGCATATATACACACATGTATAATTGTATATGTATGTGCATACAATACATATGGCTCAGACATTCAAGTCATGTGATGCTAGCCAAGCCTAAATGTTATTCACCACAGCAGAAGGATCTATTAAACACTATCATGGGGTGAATTTCTACTCTCCAGTGCCAATGGTGAGTAGAGAGTGACAATTATGAGCCCTATGTGTGTGTGTTTGTGTGTGTGTATATATATATATATATATATATATATATATATATATATATATATATATATATATATATACACGCATAACTAAAAAGGCAAGCAATTGATTTTAAAAAGTATTTCCCTTAGAATCTAAAAAATATATGTAAAAACATAAATATATACATATACCCATCCATTACTTTCTATAAATATACTGTTGTTACAAAAGACAGTGTAGTTTAATATTTACCATATCAACCAAGTTATTTGGTTTTGTTGCATATTAATAGGGTGATGCATTTAGTCTTTCTTACCATAGTGTTTGATTTCCCATGTGTCATAGCATGCTTTATACATTCCATTGTATTTGATGTTTTAGAGTGATTTCACAGAGCATTTAAAAATAACTATATATTATTAATAAACTAAATGTGTCACATTTGTTATTATATGTATGTTTTGTTCCAGGTATTTTCTAAGTAAGCATTTTATTTCGTCTTCTAAATGCCAACATTTGGTAACACTGGAGAAGGCATGTCATACTGGGTTAAAATATTGAAGCTAACTTCATCGAATTAAGTTCAGGGATGGGGACGATTAGGGTGTGTTTTTGCGTGTGTGCGGTTTTCTTTGTTCAATATGTTATAATATAAAAAATATATATTTTTTATTAAAAGCAACAGGATAGGAAAGAGAGAGGTTGAAAAAAACTGCTTGCTGGGAGGGGGAGAGGTTGACAAAGCTGCTGAATAGGAGATAGGAAGTAGGAGCCACTGGGCAGGACACAAAATTCTTAAACTGAGGAAAGACACAACAGGAACCTCTGGAGAGAAAGGAGAAGCAGATGAGGGAGAATGACCCGACTTTAAAGAATAGGAGGTTGAGAAACATGTCCAAAGGAACTAGCAGTTGGGTTAGGAGGGAGCCTCCATATATTGGGGTGAGGTGAGTTGATATAAAGAGGTTTGAGAAATTTTAAAACTGTTAAAATGGGCACATTTATGTATTTATGAAATATATGTTAGCATGATATGGGAAGAGGATGCATTTTTTGGTATCTGAGGGTGTAGATGACTGTGTTATATAGGTACTAGAGGGGTTTGTAGTGGAATGTGAATGCATGGCAAGTGGGGCAGATGAATGAAGAATGTTTTACTATAAATGTGTTTAGCTAGTTCACATATATACAGTGGAAAAACTTGATGCATGCCTAGTAAATAATAGAAGTTTAAATTCCTAACTCACAGAAGAATTTTCTCGGGTATATTGAACTAATTGTACTCAGGTATGTATTTTTCATTGGTTCACAGTGTTTATTCTGGATAGTTCTGCACAAGACAAAGCCAGTTCTGGGGATGCGCTTAGGACAAGTAATGTTTATTGACATCATTAGAATCTGGATTTCGCTTGACTGAGGCGAGGAAGGAATGTCCTGCTTCTGTAACATTAGCAGATCCATATTGCATATATGCCACTTATTGAGTTGGAGATTTTATTCTAGAATGGGGGATTGTTTAAAAATTAAATTAATAGAAACATAAAAAAGATATTTCAAAGAGAATTTAAAGTGCATGCTATAGTCTCAGTGGGAAGATAGTATGATTGTCTCAGTGCTGTATCAAAATCAAACACTATTTCATTAGTATGGCACAGTGGCTCTGTAACTATAGTATAATCTTACCTTTATGTCAGTCTGCTGCAGGTTCTGCCCATGATCTGCCTGCTTGGCTGAAATCATCATAAGTGGTGTTAAATCGAATCACAATGCTTTCTCATAGGAAAGCATTGGATTGGCTGGAGGCACTTCAGGGCAGAGCCAGCACAAGCCAGACACAGCCATGGACAATCAGCAACTCATTATAGAGATGCATTGAATCAATGCATCTCTATAAGCAAAGTTCAGTGTCTCCATGCAAATGGTGGAGACACTGAATGTCAGTTCTGTACACTTTGCTGCAATGCCCCAGGAAGCACCTCTAGTAGCCATCCCTAGGCTGTAATGTAAACACTGCATTTTCTCAGAAATTACATTGTTTACTGCAAAAACCTGAAGGGAATGATTATATTCACCAGAAAAATACAATAATGTAGTTGTTCTGGTGACTATAGTGTCCCTTTAATATTAGCACATGGCGAGGTAAGATAACACAATGTGGGAATCATGTTTTAAATAATAAATCTTAGCTCACTGTTGCATATTTTTAAGAATAAGAGGTACTTTAGCTCGCATTTCTTTATTTGTCTACTATTAATTGCATTGTGGTGCCTCTCAGTGTATATACCTTTTATAAGGCTGTAGTTTAATATGTATAATTGAAAACTAATGCTATTAAGGAATTCTGTATCTGATATCATAAATATCCCAGAATTTCCCCGAACACACACTTCTATGTGTTTCATTACATGTTTTTGTTTCATTTTAATTATTGTATAATACTCTCAGATCATTGACTTGTACATAAAGGTGAAAACTGGGGTTCCAACAGGCGACTCCAAAATATGTTTTCACTAAAGTTTTTCACACAGCAGCGTAGTGCCAGATATGGCGATTCAATCTCATTCCAGATGCTGTAGAATGAGGGAATGGTTTGGGCGGCATATGGGAGGGGGAGATGTCCTAGAGGAAAGCTGAGGGAATGATTTGGGCGACATGTGGGGGGAGATGTCCTAGTGGACGACTGAGGGAAAGATTTGTGAGGCATATTGGGTGGGATGTCCTAGAGCAGTGGTTCCCACTCCAGTCCTCAAGTACCCCCTACCAGTCCAGGATTTAGGGATTACCCTGTTGTGTCTGAAGTGTTTTTTTTTTTTTTCTTTCTTTTTAAAAACACATAAGACACAACTGGGTAAGCCCTAAATCCTGGACGGTTAGGGGGTACTTGAGGACTGGGTTGGGAACCACTGTCCTAGAGGATGAGTGAGTAAAGAATTTTGATGGCAAATGGGGCGAGGGTGGAGTGCCACCATGGTTTATCACCAGCATGCTATATGTGCTGATGATGGAAGCCAAATATGCACAAATATAACATTAGCTAGCCTGGAACTGTAGTTCTGCTTGGAGTAACTCTGTAATATCATATAATATAAAATATGCATAATGGGGAATAGTGTGTAATGGGAAAATAATGGCATTTTTAAATTGTTTTCATAAACCAGTGTCATTTTTCTCCCACAATGCAAGGTTCATTGCCCTGTATTATCTATAAATTAATATATGCATAATGCACTCCACAGGAGAGACTTGATTTGGTATAATAATCTAAACTGTTCATTTAAAGGGTACATCTCGTCACCCTTTGGTAGTTCTGCAAAAAACTGGATTCACTGTAAAAACAGTATGCTTTTATGTATATTGGATCATTCTGGACATCTTCTATTGTGAAAATGTTTTTGTTTTGTTTTTTTGTCAGTTTTAAAGGTAAGTGTGTTCACTATAATCATATTTCTTAACTTTGTAAGTTTATTTGACCGTTTTTCCATGGTTGTTGTGAGATTGTAATGCATAAAATATTAAAGGGAAATTGTCACTTCCCAGAATTTTTAATATTTTATATATTCTGAGGCATCTGGCAGTCAGCATAGAGAAAGCATGCAGAAAATAGGTTAAATAACACAAATAAAACATATTTAAATGTATCCTCTTTATAAGCTGTGTTTGCAAAGACTTTGCCTTGTATGAACTGGATCATGATGTAATTTGCTAAATCTTTGACACAAATTTACATAGAAACATAATTTCTTGAAAACTTGATCAACACAGGTTGTAGATGATGTTCAAAGTATTATTAAATGGTGTAAATTGCAGAGAAGTGACAGTTCTCCTTTAATTACACTCTTAGACTAGTGTATTGTACTGTGTGATTCAAATGTAAACATACTGATTAACACTAATTGTGTGTCATCCACAGGAATATAAAATGTGTAAAATATTTATGAATAATGAACGATAAATACTGTTTGTTTTTCTAATACATAATGTGAAGCAAATTTCCTTGAATTTATTTGTGTCTAGCTGATCCATGTTTATCAAGGCAATTCTGGGGAAAAATTGCTAAATGTGGATCAATCATCAGAAAACCATAATGGGGTTTTCATTGTGAATGTTTTATAATTAGCCCCTTTTGCCTTCAAATTGCTCTTCAAAAGGTGGATCCAAGCAGGGGTGATCGCAAAAGAAATAGGTCATCTAAGAAGTTCCTAAATAGTATATACAGTTTAAAATGTTTTAGGTTTTGTCAAGGTAAGGAAAGTGTACACCATTGTTTTTTCATTGATGTCTCCACTTGATGTCTCTACTTTGAAATATATAAACTTGTATATTAAAAGAGCACACCAGGATGGAATTGACATATTAGGATTAGGCTGTATTTTCTTAGCTGAGTAAGGCTTTGATCTGCTTACTAAATTAAATTAAAAAAAAAAAAATGAGCTTCTCGTTCTGGTCTACAGAGTGTTATGTGTTGCACTGTAGTGGTGAAATTCTTACTAGCAGATTCTGTCTCTCTGAACATAGTCTCCGTTCTGCTCAGTGTTAGGTTTCTGGAAATTGCAGTTCAGTTATCAGTTTTATACTTACAAAAAACTCTTGAAAAAGTTCCTGTGCTTCTTCATGACATATACAGCTATGTTAACATATACTGTCCATTAGGGGGGAGAAACAGACTGGGATCTCTACACAGATACAGAAATAAATAATTAAAAGTCTGGTCATGTGGAGCAGGGTTAAGTTTTGTTTTGTTTTGTTTTGTTTTCATTGTTGTTTTTTTTTCTTCTTTTCTTATCTAAGTAAATTTGACATTCAAAAAAAAAATACAGCTAAGTATTTAGGAAAAAAATATGAGATGCACATGTTGTGTGAAGTGCTCCTTTAAAGTATAGATCATGATCTTTACATTTGATAGTCTACTACATGCTGTCCACATATTTCATGCAATGCAATTGAAGTTATAACTATGGGACATGTGGTGATGATGTAAAAGTTGGTAGAAAGGGAGCATTTCTATCCAAGAGGGGGCATGTCAGCTGGCTTGGCAGACGTTGCTCTGTCTAGTCCGGCTCGAGGCTGTCCATACACAAAGTGTGACGGTAGTGTAAGGCATCTGGGCGCACACTTAATACAATCCACACTGTCACACAACTTGTATTGGCCCGCTGTAAGCTGCACAATGTCAAATCATCTTTCCAGTACTATATCCATGAGGGTGAACAAATATGGAGATATTATTTTCCCATCATAGCTTAACCAATCAAATGACAAGTGGATACGGCTCATGGAATCCGTTTCTTCTTGTTATGGTGGACTGTGGCACTGAATAAACAGAAGCCTGTTTTCTCAATTGTAACAGGTAACATAGATGAGTAGGCAACTTTCAGCACTCCAGATGGTGTGAACTACATCTCCCACAATGCTCTTACAGCCATAATGCAGGTAAAGCATCTGGAGTGCCGAAGGTTGCCTATCCCCTGATCTACAGTTTATCTTCAGTATGTAACAAATGAATAGATATGTAAAAGGTTTAAAAGTTTTAATAGGACCTTGGAAGTAATGTGTAAGGTATTTGTGAATTCATAGGAGAGAAAGTGGAGGAAACAATTATATTGAATGCCTGTAAATATTCCAAGAGTCAGCAGATTTCCATTCAGTTAATGTATTAGATAAAGGGGTGCTGTAAAATGTATAACTCCCTTCTGATGTAATTAATATCAAACAATAGCAACTAACACAGAAATAAATATATCTACTTTTGCCATAATCAGGATATAAAACAAATATTGCTAGTACTTTAAAATAAAACCAATATTACAACAAACAATAAATCATATAGATAATATAAAATAAAAAAAGTATAATTCAGGGTACATCGGTAATGCCATCCTGAGGGCAAATATAAACCTATATATGTTCTTAAAGGGACACTCCAGGCACCCAGGCCACTTCTGCCCATTGGAGTGGTCTGGGTGCCAACTCCCACTACCCTTAACCCTGCAACTGTAATTATTGCAGTTTTCATAAACTGCAATAATTACCTTGCAGGGTTAACTCCTCCTCTAATGGCTGTCTACTTGACAGCCACTAGAGGGCACTTCCTGCTTCTTAGCACAGGTTTTCTGTGCTAGAGCGTCGCTGGACGTCCTCACGCTGTGTGAGGACCTCCAGCGTCGCTCAATTCCCCATAGGAAAGCATTGAAAAGCATGCACATTACGTCTCCTCAGCCGGCGGGCGGGGTCAGTCTCCACTCTCAGGTAATTCACTGAAGGGGTTTTCACCATTCAGCAACCGGGGATGGGAGGTGGGAGTGAGAGGGGACATGCAGTGCCAGGAAAACTGATTGTTTTCCTGGCACTAGAGAGTCCCTTTAAAAATAGAAATCAAGCTGTGTGGACGTACGTGAGAGGAGCTTAGTATAATCATATAATATATAACCTATTTTTAGTCCACTGGGACTAATTGCAGAATCAAGACTGCTAGAATCCTTAAAGTGAAAGTCTAGTCTGAGAGAAAATGCGGGAGAGGCAGCCACTCTCTTGTATTATTACTCTTGCTATTTCTCTTTAATGGAGACATGCAGCACCATGGCAAAGCATCCAGCCCACTGCATGTTAGAAAACATTGCTGTTCACACCATGGTCCCATAGACTCTTATTTCATTCACATTCAGATCAGGGAGGTAAATGCAGAATCTGCTTACTTACTGGATCTAGGGCTCTGGTAGATCCTAAGGGCTACCAAAGAGGTAACTCAGGCTGATGTGCCTGGTTGAACTGTCTTTAAATACTGCATTTAAGATTGTGAAGGAAATATTGTTACCTTACCAAATGCCTGTCAGTACAAAAATAAAGAATGAAAAATAAAAATTTCTGGACTGCCAAATTTTACAGAGAGTTTATAAAATGGACGTTCTTTTTTTCTGAACGGGTATTAAATTGCACCTTTTTTTTTAGCTACTGTTTTCTTTCTTGCATTTATTTTATAAAATGAGATTGTAGAGCTTTCTTTTTTTTTTTTTTTTTTTTTACAAAAATGCAATAATAGGGAATATATGAAAATGTGATTGTAGAAGAAATAGCTTAACAATGCAACAGAAGTCCATTTGAGGTTTCTTTCTGAACTGTTGTTTGTGATATCAATGAGCCATGAAAATAAAATCACAAAGATCACATAAAATAATACAATTGGTAACTAATTTCCTTCAAGCTAAACATGAATTGAAAACTCTTAAAAGGTTAAAATTTGAGCATGTGTATATCTATACATATATAAATAATTATGTCTAGCAGTAATGGCATGAATGAAGAAAGATCCACAGTGAGTGCTATTATTACCACTGGTTATTAGCCTTCTTCTGAATGTAGGGAAAGATAATCCTGAAATGGAATTCCTATAGATGTAAAAAGTCCAAGGGTTTTTCTTATATGTTCAAAAATCTTTTGAACAAACCAGACTATTGCTATTAATGTTAAAGACATTATAAAATGTGGGTCCCAATTGTCACATTAGTCTGCAGTCCATAGATATATACAAATCGCACACATAGACTCATGGCAAGAAGAACGACAATTTTATTTATTTATAAGAATTTTATTTATAAAATATTTTACCAGGAAAGATACATTGAGATTTCTCTTGTTTTCAAGTATGTCCTGGGTTTGACAATAAAATGAAAGAATTTCTAATTTGTGTTTAACTTGAAGGAAGTAAATTACAGTATTATGCTGTGGGAGCTTTGTTTTCAAGGCTCATTAATACTGCAATATGAATCCAATCAACTCAACAAGAGAATAGCTAAAACGCCTAGTTACATAGCCAAGGAAAATGCTACCCAAAAATATAGACATGACCTCACAATGTGAGAAAGCTTATTGCAAATACCATTTCTCTTGTGTCACCATTGATTTTATTAGTAGGATTTTGTACGAATGGAAGCTTTTAACTGCGTGTTTTGGACTGTGCTTAGCTAAATTAGTGCCAGATAAGAGGATCACCCAATGCTCTACCTAAGCCAGAAGCTGTTACTCAGTGATGTACTTATGAAGGTATAGAAAAAGCATGTTTACAAAAAAAAAAATGTATGGGTGTTCAAATTTACTGTTATAAGTTATCATAATAGTTTATACAGTTGGTTTGATAAAATGACAGTTAAAGTATTTGTCACCCACCCTCCAAAACGAGAGATTCTTCATAAAATGCTCACATTTACTGTGTTGTAATTTCATTGAAATTCCAACCCAGTCAAAAGATATACAGAGACAAAAGGGGGAATAAAAGGCGTACCTTATATCAAGCTTGTCACTTCCCCCTGTCTTCACCAGTGACAGCTGTAGGGGAAAATGGTCTTTCTATGGAGTGTCTCAAAGAATTCTTCATACATGTCAATGATGGACTCTACCTAGCTTCCCCTGCATCTTTGCCACCGGACCACCAGCGGCAATGTCACTGTTGTTTTGTTTTTTGTTTTGTTTTTTTTCCAAATTATGTAAAGACTCCAGGTGGTGATAGTGCCACTTTAACAATAGCAAGTTGCTCTGAAAGAGATTCATATTTCAGCAGTAAATGTTTACAACACTGCTGAAGAAAGACAGTCTTCTCTAGAACACAGATGGTTCATCTTGTTAGGGAAAAATCTTGCATCAAAGCACACACAGTGATGAGAGTTTGGCTTAATCCTTTTGCCCCGCGTTTTAAAGGATGTGAATTTTTGCTCAGTGCACAATTTAACCTTTTCTAAGATAAATCTTTCTTTGCTAATAGATTAGCAGAACATGAAACGACAATCTGTATTTGTGTTTTGCAATGGACTGTGTAAATGTGCTTTTCGTAGCTGCATTGATAAATAATGTTTTTTTTTGTTTTTTTTAATTCTTTATTTATTCCAGTACAAGACATCACAAGCAATACACGTACAATAATACAGGGTACATAATCAACAAGCGAGCATGCTGAAAACATTGCATGTAATGACAGCACAAGGATTAAGCTGGTGTGAACTCCCTTAGTTCGTGATCATAGACTACCATTGACATGCTTATCCTCATTTACCACGTATATCACATCTCTCTGGGCGCTTGGACGTCCCGCCTGGTGTTTAACAATATATAAAACAATAGTCAGATAACATGTAAGTAAGGAAGGCCGCACGCTCATCGCAGATATAAGGAAAAGAGCAGTACGCCAGAGCTTGGTACTCCAGTGAACTACCCCTCCCAAGATTCTATCGGCATACAGTAATGTTTCCGTTGTGCGCGGCCTATCCGATAAAATAATGATCCGAGATACAGGAAAAGAGAAATAGAATTAGAGGTAGCGCCCCGATAGGCCGAGGCGATAAATAATGTTTTTAATGGCAAATAAAATATGCAATTTTAATTCTTGATTATGGACAGGAACAAAAAACTAATTTCAATTAAAAGAATAATTCTTTAAAAACTGAAAATCGAATTTAAAATTAATTAAATATATTTATTAATATGTAATATTTTGCTATTCTTTGCTTCTCATAAATGCAGTTTTCTTCATGTAGGGGACACATTTTGCCACATGTGCTAGTCCTTTATTTGTTCCAATTCCCGCAAAGCTATATTTCATCTCTTAGTGCTCACATTATTGCCACATTCTCCAAATTTCCATATTTTTCCTTAGATATAGTCATATATATTAACCCTTCCATATGTTTTCATGATTTCCCAGATTTGTTGGGAGACCTGCAGGGAGATGCATCTACTTGAGTGCTGCACATCCAGAGACATTAACTTACCTGTCTCTTTGTCTGCACTTGAGATCCTTAGTGGCTCAGGTGATTGAACATTTGTTCATGATTTATGCTGCCCCCTCTATTGATCATGAAAGAACTGCCCTTCTGTAAACTGGACATATTTCACACTCAAAATCTGCCGTAAACAGATTTAATTTATACATAATGCTGAACTTTAAAATTACATTTTAACACTCATGTATACACATACCTAGTATTCAGCTGACTAAATTAGAGAAATTATATTTGTAGAATGTAAAGAATTCAAAGGAAGCACACTACAGATTTTACTTTGTAACCATAGGGCTGTAGTGGTTATTGTGCCAGGATTGTTCTTTGAAATAATATACTGGAAAAAATATACTAGAGACTAGGTTCTGGATCTGCCCCTATACCTGCCTGTGCCCCAATGTGCTTATCTCCTTCCAGAAAACTCTGGTTAGTGAGCAGGTCCTTGGTTTGGTTACATAAAGAGAGACGCAGCTGGTCTGAGTGACCTTGTTTTAGCATTAACCTGTTTTAATTTTTGTATCTGAGTTTATATATTGTGGCATAACTACCATTCTCATTGACAACTTGTCCTGGGATCTGCATAAACATAGTCTTTTCATAAGTGAAAAGCATTTCACATGCAGATATAAGTTTCAAAGCCTTGGTCTGTTGAAAATAGTTAGCAGCAAGAAACAATAAAAAAAAAAAAAACTTGACTTACTAAACAAAAAAAAACAAAAAACAGAAGCTTGATGGCTGGTCCACTTAATAACCTGCAAACTCAAAACAGAAGTTGCAGCTCATCAACATGCTCATCTCCCTCACTTGAGACACTTCTGTACTTCTAAACAACAAATATGGCAACAACAAAAAAATCTAAATCTTTCAATCTTTGTCCATCACTTTTCATAAATGGAGTACCCTAATTTGTCAGTATTTTTAGGGGTACCCCAATCCTGTTTAAAATGAACATTAATCCTTTAGGAATGGATTTTGCTGATGTTGTACATGTGGATTGTACCTTTAAAAAACTAGTTGCGTAATGTAGACTTTACAAGAGGCCATATGAAATCCATCACAATACATTTAAAGGGACACTATAGTCACCTGAACAACTTCAGCTTAATGAGGTTGTTCAGGTGAGAACTAAAGCTCCCTGCAGCCTTTCTCGTGTAAACACTGTATTTTCTGAGAAAATACAGTGTTTACATTGAAAGCTAGGAACACCTCCAGTTGCAGTCATTCAGAGTGAACCAGAGGGACTTCTGAGTTGATGATGGCATAATATGCCTCCATCCACTCAGATCTGCTGTGTAAGAGCATCCTGTGATTCAGTATCTCCTCCCACTGCATGCAAACACTGAACTTTCCTCATAGAGATTCATTGATTCAATTCATCTCTATGAGGAGATGCTGATTGGCCAGGGCTGTGTTTGAATCATTCTGGCTCTGCCCCTGATCTGCCTCCTTGTCAGTCTCAGCCAATCCTATGGGGAAGCACTGTGATTGGATCAGGCTATCACATGTTAGCAGACTGCTTGTTTTTCCTGAGTCTCAGCATGCAGATTTACAGCTTCTGGCTTGAATACAGTAAGATTTTTACTATATTTATGGAGGCATGAGGGGCCCAGGGGGGCTACATGGCCATGTTAACACTATAGGATTAGGAATACATGTAGTTGCACTAGTGACTATAGTGTCCCTTTAAGTGAAATTTCAATGACTGGTAAAAACACTAAGAAATTATGGTGGACTTAAAATTGAGTATTTCTTTAGCATTCAGGGCATGAAGAACATAAATTTGTTATTTCTGTAAAAACAACCAACCAATAAAACCTTCAGGGAATTATATTTGTTTTGGTTTTATCACCTCTTGCCTCTCACAAATAAAAATTAGACCTGCACTCTTACAGTTATTTAGAAGATTGCCTTCTAAATAAATTAATTCTATGTTTTATTCTCTCTAAATAAATTAATTCTATGTTTTATTCTCTCTAAATAAATTCATTCTATGTTTTATTCTCTGCTACTCGGAATATACCTACATATCTGCACACGTCCCTATTGCCACTGCTAGTTCCTGCCTTGGGCATATAACTAGTCCATTCCCTTGTTGGTGAAAGCATACAAATGTTTACCTTCAGAGTTAAATTATAGCAAAACCTGGACATCATCCAGCATATTAAGCAAGGTCATTTGTCTTAAGCTTTAATATGTATGCAAGTTTAGGTTCTTGGAGTATCCTATTCATACAATATGCATATATTTTGTTTGCTCTAGTAATTAATGTAAAAAAAAATTTTCTTTGCCAGTTCTACATTAACGTCTTCTCTCAAGGCACAGGTTAATTAACAGAATTTTTCCATTTCCATTAATTGATTTGGTCATAACTGAAAAAGGGCCAAAAATATAGAATGCAATCCTTTTTAATATTAAATTAGGAAATTACCGGTACATGAAATAAAATGACATGTAAAACTCTCTTATATATTTATTTTGTACCTAAAAGTATTATGACGGGTAATATTATTATTATTAATATTATTATTATTATTGCTATTTATATGGCGCCAACAAATTCTGTAGCGCATTAAAATATTAGGAGAGGGGGGATAATATACTAATAGTTCAACCAGATTATTACCGTATATACTCAAGTATAAGCCGAGTTTTTCAGCACATTTTTTGTGCTGAAAAACCCCAACTCGGCTTATACTCGAGTCACTGTCTGTATTATGGCAATTTACATTGCCATAATACAGACTGGGGGCTGGCAGCGAGCGCTTACCTCTCCTGCAGCTCCTGTCAGCTCCGCGGCGGTCCGTTCAGCACCTCTGCCAGCTCCCAGTGTAAGTCTTCCGTGCTGAACGGACCGGCGCGGAGGAGAAGGGAGCTGCAGGAGAGGTAAGTGCTCTCTGACAGCCCCCTTACCCCCCCACTGAACTGCCAATGCCACTGGACCACCAGGGAAGGAGAGCCCCCCTCCCTGCCATGTATCAAGCAGGGAGGGGGGACGGAAAAAAATTAAATATAAATAATAAAATATGAATAATAAAAAAAAAATAATAATAAAATATATTAAAAAAAAAACATTTAAATTATGATAATTAAAAAAAAATAATAAAAATGCCCACCCCCCACCAAGGTTCTGCATCACACTCTGCATCACACACACTGCATTCATACACACTACACACTGCATTTATACACACACGCACGCACGCACGCACACACTGCACTCATACACACACACACTGCACTCATACACACACACTGCATTCATTATATACACACACTGTAAATAAATAATCAATTAATATAATTTTTTTAGGATCTCATTTTATTTCGAAATTTACCAGTAGCTGCTGCATTTCCCACCCTAGTCTTATACTTGAGTCAATAAGTTTTCCCAGTTTTTTGGGGTAAAATTAGGGGCCTCGGCTTATATTCGGGTCGGCTTATACTCGAGTATATACGGTATATTGAATTTAGCAGGCAAGAGGGCATACTTTGCTCCTGGATTACATTAAACGTGTGCTTTTGTTTTATTTTGGTTTTTATGCAGTACCATAAACTATATCTACTGATTTCTGAGCTAAAACAGCAGTACATTTACTGACATGTTTATCCCCCTTAAGAATCAAGGCTTTTTTGAGAACAGAGACATGTTGGTGTTTTTGCCATGCATTAATGGCATCATTTCCCCATTTCTGATAAAATATATATCTATATATATATATATTTATATATATATATATATATATATAAGATATATAGATATTGATCTATATATATATATATAGAGAGAGAGAGAGAAAGATTGAGATATATATTTTATGTAATTTTTTTCTTGATTATATATAATTTTTAAGCGTGAAATAGTGCTTTCCTTTGATACCCTACATATATACATATATTAAATAGCAAGAAAATATATATATTTTTTTTAAGCATTTTTTTTTCTCGGTTTTGCATTCAATAATTTGTACACACCAAGTGCAAATAAAGAAAACAAACTCATAATAGATTCACCAATTAGTCCTGATTGTTAAAATGCCCTATATGTGTATAACGAAAGATACATGATGGTGCCATATTTTTTTTTTTTTTTTTAATCTGCAGCTTGGAGGCAATTATTGAAATACCTAGGCTGATTTAGATCACTCAGCTGTGGTATTTAAAGGGCTATGAGCAGAGCTCACATTGAGTGCTGCTCATTGCTTAACTGTAAGTCTGGGGCTACCAACTGGAGTTCCAACTGACAGAGAAGCCTCCCAGGAATTGAAAGCTATCTTGATGTTCTTGGTGCCAGCAGAGATGTATCCCTTTCTCGTACCTTTACTCCATGTCGGCATTCTATGCCGTCACAGGGCATTATACAATGGGTGTCTTGTGGTCTTTAAGTGGTTAATGAATTAGGGTTTGTCTTTAATGTTTTACGTTAAACATTAGATATGAGATTAAAATTGTCTAAAATGTCTCTGATATACAAATTGATCTATTGGGATTTTTTTTTAATACCGTATTTATCGGCGTATAACACGCCCCGGCGTATAACACGCACCTCATTTTAAGAAGGAAATTTCCCCCCCTCCCATAGTGTTCCCCCCTCCCATAGTATTTTCCCCCCTCATCCCATAGTGTTTCTCCCCCCTCCCATAGTGTCCCCCCCTCCCCTTGTCCCATAATTACTTACCTGTCTTGAAGCGTGGGCCGGCTTCACAGCGCGCACCGTGGTACAGGAACTTAAATTTCAGGTTCCGGTTTCCGGCGGGACTGAAAGGAAGTGTGCACACTGAGTGTGCACTTCCTTTCAGTCCCGCCGGAAACCAGAACCTGAAATTGAAGTTCCAGTACCGCGGTGCGCGCTGAACACCGGCCCACTCTTCAAGACAGGTAAGTAAACCTTCACATTCGCTCCATAAGACGCATAGACATTTCCCCTCACTTTTGAGGGGGGAAAAGTGCGTCTTATGGAGTGAAAAATATGTATATCGGCGTATAACACGCACACATAATTTGCCCCCTATTTTCAGGGAGAAAAAGTGCGTGTTATACGCCAATAAATACGGTAGTTTGTTGTACATATTTGTTCTCTGGACTGAATTTTCAAGCCTGTTCCTGTCAGTATATATACAGTATAACAATGTATATGCCGTTCAGCTCATAGTTTTGGTTTTGTATTCAATCACTGAATTTCAAATGGCTGCTCATAAAATGTGCACTCATAATATAGATTACCTAGTTTACCAACATTAAGTCAACCTAACATCTTACAGCTATACAAAGCAGTGCAAATTTGGGATTTACAATGAGAGCCTTGAATAAAGCATGTTGACACCATTATCATTTAATTACTTTACTTTATCTTTAAAGACCACATTTTAACAGAGATAATCCTACATATTTAGCATTTTACAGAACTGTTATTACTACATTAGCATGACATTCGATACAAAGTCTTCTGAGTTGTTGATGGTAGATTGCAATCATTGGTCATTTATCTATTAAAAAAAAAAAAAAAACAGTTGGCCACACTTTAAAACCAAAATAATAATCGTCTATAAAACCATATATACATGATAACGTATAAGTTATATTTTCCAGTTTATGATATATTATTAGGACATATCTTGATTATTTTGGTTTAGTTGGCCATGGGGCACCCAGAGGTCTTACTTTTTCCTAAGGTATCCCAGTTTATGAATGGGTATTCTTTCCAATAAAATTAGGTTGATATTTAAGGTTTACCTGTCTTTTAAATAAAATGGTACACAAATAACTATTTTTAACCAATTTTCAATGTATAAATATCTGATTTCATATGAAAATAATATGTTGGAAAGGTATTCACCGCAGATAACTAATTTACTGCATGTTTTTTTTCTGATTCTGTTGTTTTTGTTTGTATGCGTGTGTGTGCAGTTAAACCTACAAAAGTAAAAATACACTATGAAAAAAAAAATATTCATTTTATTCCAGCTCATGGAAATCCGACAGCCTCCATCAGAAAATGCTTTAAGATAAACCTTGAAAGGAGACTGTTCAATCTGTGACCCAACGTGATTCTTGATTTGACAGTCTAAGTGTCTCTGCTCATTTTCAATCTTTTGTTTTTGTCCATGCAATAGCTCCACTATAAATTGGAAGGGCTTAAAGATGAACTCAGGAGGAATAGAGGCTGCGAAACAAGAGTAACTATTACTGAACAAAGGAGCTGCTTCCATTCGCAAAAAAAAGCTTTGCGCTATGAGTTTGAGCTCCTTACTATATTTCGTGAAGATTTCTGACTTTCATTTTACTTCCTTAGCGCTGTCTTTCCACTAACATTTTTCTCTTATTAGCTCTTCTCTTGTGTCCTTTGGATATCTGTTCTTTTTCCACACTAGTTCTTTACTAGTCTACTTGTTTATTTGTAGGAATTTTATGTTTTTTTATAGTTTCATTTCACAGTTCTGAAGCACTCCTACTCCCTTTTACCATATGGATCTGTCAAACCATAACAATTCATCATTAGTAGAAAAACTATAGTTCTATGGGTCTTTCTTTTTTCCATTACCGATGATTTGTTGTATCATTTCATTCTGCATCATTTACCTTTTTTTTTTTTTGGTTCAGGTTTTGTCTTTTTAATTAAAAAAGAAGTGTTTATATACCACATTTTTGGAAATACCTGCCCATATTCCTAAATTAGACAAATAAGCAATTTTTTCAACACATGCTATTATATACATTTTAAGTATAAAAAGCAATACTCAATACTTACTAAAAAAAAAAAAAAAAAAAACTATTTAAGAGGAGACGGATACCATATTTATATTTTAAGCCATTGCATATGGTGTTGAAATCGTAATATTTTTTGCTTCTGGGGTAAACACATTCGCTATTGCCAATAGCTGGTCCCGAGTTACCACTGCACATTTTTTTAATTTTATTTTTTTTAATCTGCAATACAATAAAATTCTGAAGTTTATTCATAATTAAAAATATACATTTTTCCTCTTTAATGAACCATCTTTATTGTGAATTCCATGTAAAACAATGTTTTCCCTTTTTTATTTTCTTTTTTATTATTACAGTTAAACATATACAGATAAACATCCCTGCTGCCAAAGGAAAGAGAGCTGGTATTTTTTTATCCTCTTCAATACCAATTTGGCTGGATCTTCTGACATTAGTTTCACTTGTGTATGACTAATTTATTTTTTTTCCATTTCAGATAACAACCTTAGGGCTCCAGTTTGCTTTATTTAATTCTGGCCACATATAAAGCACATTTGTTATTTTTTTAAATCATGCTCCTGGGTCCAGCTAAAGGGTTTAGCTAAAATATTTTTGTCTTCAATAACATGAATTATGTTTTTCCAATTTATTATACTAATTACAGTGGGATGCAATAGGTGAGCGCCATAGCACTCTAATGGCATTGAGGAAGAGTAAGGAATACTTACTGGCCCCCATATTGTTTATCAGCTGTGAGCAGTTTTGTATGTTTGATATATTTTTTTTTTTGGTTTTTAATTGCCAAAATGGTGATTAAATTAATTAAAGTAGTTATTTAATGGAAGTTTGGCCTTTAACAAATGGGCTTTGAGTTCATGTTCATTACTATCTTTAATATCTTTAATAATCTTAATCAAATTGTATAAGCAAATCTGAACCAAAACAAGAAAACCTCATTTTAAAATAATAATCCTTTATCTGCTATTTTATTTTCTGATTTTTATTTATTTTGTTTTTTCTTTTTAATTTTGAACATCGTTTTCCAGGAAGGACAGTCATCACAAACTCCCATTAGTTGCAACATTACTGTCATGAATTGTTCCATTACAGCAAGTAGGCTGTGTTGCTTGATAGAATTCAATCTGTTGTGTGGATGTATATAAATGCAATTTATGGACACGCTTTTGTATTGAATGATGGTTTCAAAAAGTACAGGTCTACCTCTCGTAAAAGATTTGTGAAATTCTACAGCAGTTTACTAATGCTCTAGAGTTGGGCTTATCAGTTTCTTCTAATTAAAACTTATTTAGAAAATGCATCCTATATAACTATCTTGACATAAATTATTGATTGTATTATTCACTGAAACCCCTGAAAATCCATGCTGTTTCCCAAACTGTAAATATGGAGTAATGTTTGAACCACAAACACAGAATCACATCTATTATATTCATTTCCAATCAAGCATTTATGTTAACAAGTATCATTCACATATTAACTGCATAATCATATTTTTATCTACACTGGAGTATTGTGCTTGATTTATGATATATATCTATATTAATGTAACCGTTCGTAAAAACAATTTTTGACTTTTCCTGTATAATCATGACTTTACATACCCTGACAATACCAGGTATTTTATTTGCCTTGGTATTGAAGTGGATACGATGACATTTTGGTTTCTAACGTTACAAGAAATAAACTGAAAGTCTTGTAAGCCTGTCCATGAATTGCTTCCCTTTCTGGAAGGATTGCAACATATTACATTGCAATATGTTACAGTCCATTTTCAAGAAGTTAAGTTTGTTTATTGGCTATTGCTGCTGACAAACTCGTTGTTCTCTTTGCAGGTCCAGTCCCGATGTAGCAGCAAGGAGAACATACTTAGAGCAAGTAAGTAACATTGCAAACATTCAACAATTTCTTTATTAACAATACAACTTGTTTATATATGTGCTGAATACATAACATCCTATAATATGACATCTACATTTTGAACGTCTGTTGTGTTATTTGGGTTTTCTACATAAGGCAATGCCAGTAGGGGAATCAGTAGGTGGTGCTGGATGAACATGTTTTATTATCTCACAGTTTTTAACAGATTTTTTACACTTTTTTTTTTTTTTTTTTGCATTCACAAATTATGCAAAAACCTATATTTCCAATTCATATTTATAGGCATATTAAGTCACAATAGTGTTTCCCAGTAATTTCTATATGTAACAAAAAAAATATATATTATTCAAGGTAAAACTTATTTATAGAAGTCTGTATGATTTCTTAGCTCAACACCAAAATGTGGTGAATTGAAAACCAAATTGCACATTGTAAGCTAAAGCTGTGACAAGAGGTGTGAATTTTTGCAATTTATGCATACGTTTTGCGATTTGATTGTGAAATCACTATAATTTGGTGTTTGGTGAATCAACTTTTTTCAATCTAGACTCTAGATTGAAAAAGGTGTATTCACCAAATAATAGATTCTAGAGCACCTGCAGGTACTAAGTGATTTGTGATGCTGATTTACATGAAACTTTAGAAGGGCTTTGAAGCCATTCCAATTGGTCGAAAATAATTTATCTGATATCCTTTTAATTCGTTTACCATGGTTTGTTTGTTTGTTTATTTATTTTTAGGTAAGGTTTTTTTTGTGAGGTTTTTTTCTACTATCTAATATCTTGTACTTTTGAGATATTACCTAGATTTTATTTCTGTAATCCCTTTACAATAACCCATAGTACTGATGTTTTGCTATCTTTGCTGAAATACATTTTATAAAATGGCAAACCTTGATGTAGGTTCCCATTTACCATGCCAGATGGACAGTGCTTTAAACATGTTTGACTATATCTCAGAAAATCAGTATTGTTTTGTTGATATACAAATTAAAGTCCTCTTTTTGGCATACAAAATATTTCTCACTAAGATCCTTGTATGCTGAGGCAGAAAGTCAAAGAATCTTGCTACTATAGTTTATTATTGTTCTACGCAGTAAGTCAAGAAATATAAAATGCAGAACATGAGTGACAACTAAAAGTCAGAACACAAGGCAAAAAAAATTGTTTAACACTAGCAAAACTGGAGTTAAAACAGAACCCATTGGATAGGATTACAACACAGCGTATGCCCTTGGACATTGGCAGCGTCTGGGCCTTAACTACCACCTTGTTTGACCACAGATGCAATGAATAACTTAAGAGCTGCAGAGTCAAACAAGCCATTGCATGATTTGTAGTAAATTACAATAGGGTAACACATCAATCATAACTTAATCTGGAATATGGGGAATTTTAGTCTATGTAATAACACAAATTCTATGTAACACTATAATGAATGGACTCCAATGTTTTATTTACAATGAAGTAAGAAGTACAAATTAAGGTGAGAATTCACACTCTATTATATTGCAAGTTCAGACATTTAATATTTAAAATGTGGGCTAATAGTTTGTTGATACAACAAAAATAAATCTGATTGCCAAGAAGGATTTTTTTTTTACCTGTTAAATGGAAGAATTGGAAAATGCTACACATTTGATGGGGATTGTCTTTCTTTGAGTAGAGAGCAACAATAGATTTGAAGAAGACTGAATGTGATGGACAAGAGTCTTTTTCAGCCTATATCATGTATATGTATGTAAATAATTTCTTGGTTCATTTTGTGGATTGTTCTTTTTTTGTTCAAGAAGACAATTATTGAATATGTGTATTAAAGGGATACAATAGTGTTATGAATACAAATACAAACTCTATAGTTCCCTCTGCCTCTACGATAGTTTCTCTAAACCTGCAATGTAAATCAGGGCAATGGTGACACTGTACCCAGACCACTTCTTTGTGATTAAGTGATCTGGGTGCCTATAGTGTCCCATTAAAGGCAATGGCCCAAGAAATACTAAAATAACATTTAAGGAGCTTTTAGCCTAAAAAATGGATGGTGTATGCTACCCATGCATCTTGGGCACCTGTGCATTTTAAATAATATACATTATAATTTTTAAATGTTAATTACTATTTTCCACAAGTGGTGGCATATTTATAAAATAATTAAAAGTATTAACATATCTGGGAAATTTGTTCATTGCATTGACCTACAAGAAGTCTGTGAAATGCATACATAATTATAAAATCAGGTGTCAATAGAAACAGGATTTGGAAGGCTGAACTTGATGGCCGAATGTCTCTTTTTAGTTCTATAACTATGATTATTAACATCAGTCAAATTTGATTTATTTACTTGGTTTGATATACATGCTTGGTTTTGTAAATATTGATAGATCGATAGATAAGTAGATAAAAAAGTAGAAGTATGAAGGCACTCACTTTTTTCGGTTCTGTGAACCAAGAAAATCTTTGGGAAATATAGCCTCCACAGTGGAAATATAATACACTCTTCAAATAAATGAAATAAAGACATTGTCTCTGACACTGCACAATTAGAAACCTTTTTACGTTTTTATAACGGAGTCCTGTGAGTGCCTACTCCTTTCCAACATTTGAAGAGTAGATAGATAAATATACATTATTTTTTTTTTTTTTTTTTTTAGGGTACTATGTATTTTTTATTTTATTTATCCTTTTGCTGGTAATGTAAAGTCTTCGTTTAGGGAAAGTGAGAGAATGTCATATTGTATGTAGGTCATTTTATATCATCAAATGTCTGAATAATGTTTGTGTGCCTCAAGCTATCATACAGTCCTGTGCTCTTGACATAGCTTATAATATTAGGCTTGTGTAGTTGAGCATTAGCAGTAATTAAATGTAATCAACTGGAAAGATGTATTTTGTTTTTCAAATATTCCAAGTGCAGAGAGAACTTGCTGGCATTTCGGATCTGGACTGCCCGTATGGGTGGGACCAGTCTGATATGCTTCAGATATGTTCTCTCTGTAATGGCACAAGATGAGCTAAAACCAGCTTGAGTTCTGAGCGGGGACCCACCGAAGGGCAGGCTATTTCAGCTGCTGTCCGTTCTCAGAATACTCTTGCGACCCGTTTTTTCTCTCCATAAGTTTAAAGGGTAATCCAGACGTGGACCCCTTGCTCACGGTGCCTAGAGAGATATCAGCTATGCCTCACTGATGATGCCTAACAAGGCTGAAACGATCGTCTGGGGTTGCTGTATCTCTCGTGCAGAGAGAACTTGCTGGCATTTCGGATCTGGACTGCCCGTATGGGTGGGACCAGTCTGATATGCTTCAGATATGTTCTCTCTGTAATGGCACAAGATGAGCTAAAACCAGCTTGAGTTCTGAGCGGGGACCCACCGAAGGGCAGGCTATTTCAGCTGCTGTCCGTGCTCAGAATACTCTTGCGACCCGTTTTTATTCCAAGGAGAATGCTGGTTATGTATGTATTCACTAATCTTTCCATCTCATATCCAAGAGCGAATTGGGGAAGCAGATGTCAGACATATGTGTGTAAAAAGTGTAATTGTCACCTGTGAATTTCTGACATCTTGGCTTTCTCACCCTATGATATACCACAAATATTAAATGGGCTGGAGGTGCATATAAAAACATATTAACCTCGTCAGTTCTTTGTGTTACAGTTCAAAATCTTTCAAATGATCCAACGCTTGCATGAGATGGAGTAGCAGAAATTGTGACAGGAATGAATGAGAAATGGCTGTTACCTTCTGAATATCCCCTCAGTCCACATGCACAGGGTGAATGAGAGGAGGCAATAGAGACCTTATCTGGTTACTAGGGCATTCGGAACTGTGTTTATTCTATAGTCTTTTTTCCAGGAATAGGTCTGTGACATATGTTTGATAACATAGGGTTTCTAAACACCCCTTATGTAATCATAGAAGTGTTTCAGTGCAGCATTCAATAAAATAAACAGATTCCTTACAAATTCCCTTTATGAAAGCTTTTTAGTTTTATTCATATTTTTATACCTAACTGACTCATTTATTTTGTTTATAATGTTTAATACCCAATATGAAGTATTGCACAGTATTGAATATACTGTATGAATGATGAACAACTTAATATTAGTTTCACCCTTCTGGAGATTGGTAGAACTTCCAAAAACACCTTGAGTTGACTTTTTGGCAGTGTGTATTGTGCTTTACACCAGGTGATGAACAAACCTTCCCTAGTTAGCTGTATGCAGCATATTTGTTCAGGATCCCACTAGATGGCCACTCCGAGTCCTTCTTTCATGTCATTATTCATATAAACAATATTGAATGGCTGGGGCTCCCTGCTGGAATTTTTACAACATAATTTTATGTAGGCTGTAAGAGTGACTGCATACCTCTAAGATTCCACACTCTTGGAAAACATTTTTGGAATCAACTTGCTGCAATTCAAAACATTTTTGCTATTGACTCTAAAGACTGAATTTCCCTTTCCTCAAATAGTAGATTCAGATTTAAAGACGTTCCTCTGATAGCTTTTGATTCTCATTTAAGAATATATTTGTGCTAATCTTCAAGCTAGTTGTTTTTGGACCAGTGATGGATAAGGTTTTCTGAAGCACCTACTTCATGTTTTTTTTTTCTAACTTTCCTGTTCGTAAGATGGCTATATCATGTTCATATGTGCCTATGTTGCTGAAAAAAACAGCCTCCACCCTCTTGTCTTTCTTTTTTTTCTTTCTTCATTACTTTTCTTTTTATTAAAAAGCTTTTTCTATCACGATATAAAACACCAGAGTATACAGAATATTCTTACAGGCCTAACCTATTATTTATTAAACATGATGTTAAACAATGGTTAGAATATACCATAGCAATGTGATGATTTTTGACAATGAGTTTGGAAAAAGGTATGAACTCATTACAAAAATCTTGCTTTCGTACTTCGCATGTACCTTGAATAAAATAAAATCACAGAATGACATCTAAACAATTAGTAGTGTGGACATATAGGAAACAAAAACAAAACAATAAGTAATTTTAACATTAATGATAAAATAATCACTGAAATTTAAACCATGAAGTGACTACCAGAGTGGTAATAGTGGCAATATAAAGAGCTTTAAATGCGATATTGTCATAAGAGTACAATTTGCACTTCCTGGAGACCTTGGCGTATTTGTACATGCGCACTACTCAGAGACCTCTCCTGATAATATCTAAGTTTGAGAAGATCGATGTGTGTGTTCGAACCCCCCTCTCGTTTTTCCTTCCCCTTTGTGTTTACTTAATTTGATTTGCTATAAATGAAACTTGTGACTCACATATAAGTGTATATTTCTGAAAGTGTCCTAAACAGGTCCGCCTTAAATCCTCTAGAACACAATATTGCTCAATTTTGATATACCAGTCTCTCATGGTAGGTGTTTGGCTAGACTACAAAGTCTTGGTAGTAGAAACATAAACATAGAAACATAGAATGTGACGGCAGATAAGAACCATTCGGCCCACCTAGTCTGCCCAATTTTCTAAATACTTCCATTAGTCCCTGGCCTTATCTTATAGTTCGGATAGCCTTATGCCTATCCCACACATGCTTAAACTCCTTTACTGTGTTAACCTCTACCATTTCAGCTGGAAGACTATTCCATGCATCCACTACCCTCTCAGTAAAGTAATACTTCCTGATATTGTTTTTAAATCTTTGTCCCTCTAATTTAAGACTGTCCTCTTGTTGTGGTAGTTTTTCTTCTTTTAAATATAGTCTCCTCCTTTGCTGTGTTGATTCCCTTTATGTATTTAAATAACAATAAAACAATGTGGGGGCTGCAAGCCAAAGGAAAACACTCAATATATATATATATATACTTAATATTGGTAAGTCTTGAGGTTAACCTGAAAAATATAACGATGCATACATAGCATAATACTGTATATAAATCATCAAATATTTATGACACAGGTAATGGGTCACTCACGATGTATAGAGCCTAAGATAGCAGGCTCTAGCTATAATCACGTTTGAAAAATACGATTTTTCAAGCTATCCCCACGATCTTTCTGTATCAGCTGATGTCCTTCCCCAGATGCATAAGAGATGAATGGCAAACCAGGATAAATTAGATATAAAAAAACTTTACTTGAATAAAAGAAACATCAATAAAAGAATCGCGGGGGGCGGGGCCTGACTAGCATGGGGGACAGACGTGCTTAGGCAGAGCTCCTCAGCAAACGGGGTGACTAACGGCACTTACAGCTACATAAAGCCTATAAATGAAGCCCAACTTCTACTTCCCTGACCCACGATGGGGATGGGGACCGATGGAGTGGTCCGTGACCCACCTGAAGCCTGCTTGCCGTACTCCTCGAGACGCAGGGCCTAGCGCGCGCCAGCCGGGAGGGGCGGCCGACCTCCCGGTCAGGAACCGCATGGTGAAGCTGCACAATGAGCAACAGCCCCGCTACTCCCCCCCCCCCTGGACCGTCGGGGGTGATCGCGGTCCAACTCAGAGAAGCAAACCCGGATCGGTGAGTGCGCAGGGCGAAGCCACTCCAAACTGCAAACTACCAAGCGTGACACCCATCATGGCGGCCGCCACGCGCTTTCCCGGTCCAACGGGGACAAGCCACGGACTCGAACAGAAGCTTGACGCACTATTCGCCAGCTTCTGGCTCAAGATAGAGGGTAGAACACAGCCTCCTACCTCACAACAGCCACACAGCCAAACGACAAAACGGCTGCCTCCAACTCGGAGGAACGCTCCGAAGGTCTCACCCGCAGGACAGGCCTCATCACCATGGTGGCGGACCAAGCTGAAGAAGAGACAGGAACACCGCATGAGACGGCACCGGAGGCACATGGCACAGAAGAGAAGCAAAACCCGACATACTCACCTGCTCCACCCGGCGGGACCCAGGATTCAAAGCCCACAACATACCGCCCCATCTCAGATCTCCTCCAGGGATGATCGGAACAACGGCGGTCTCACAAGGGTGGTCTCACACAGGGACCGAGGTCAGCAATGGCCCATCCATGGCCCACACACAGGGCTCCTGCACCAAGCCTCCAGAGTTGGCGTGGGGTGACTCACATGAACTATCACAAGGACTAATCACGCTCCACAATATACTGAAGCAGGTTCAGTCCAAAATGCCCGCAGTTCATTTTATTTAGAGCTTGTTACTTTTAAATGTGCCCCAGTGCTATTATGATTTAAGTCCACTGCATGCGCCCACAACCTCCACTGGGTCCCTAAACCTCGACCCACCCTCAATATCGAGTGCGGCAGTATTAGGGTTGTTTGTTAAGCCTGTATACATGCTTCATTAACCCAGGAACCCTCCACAACCTAGTTTAAAGCAGCTACACTATAATATTACACGTGCCCTAATACCCCATCCTATCTTGTAACCCCTCTCAGACACATAGAATGTTGAAGCTTGTTTAACCATAAATTAAAAAAATGCGCATGTTCCTCATATGTCATTCAATGCATTGAACGTGTTTATTGACGCTTGCTCACGCTGATGTGGCATACAGTAAGCTTGCCTGTATTCTTTCCTATATGCACAACAAAAAAAAAGAATTAAAAAAAAAAAAAAAAGAATCGCAGTAAAAATAAACAACATAGATAAAGCACAACGCGTTTCGACTGTCAGTCTTTTTCAAGTGCATAAATTGACCTTCTCTCGGCTTCTTCTTAAATCATTCATCCGGAAGTTGAATTTCACGCCAGGTGTCTCGCCGTGTTCCACTTCCGCCTATGACGCAATGACGTACGTCCCGTCATTGCGTCATTTCCTATACGTCCGTTTCGGGTCTCTCGGAAGTGGCAATCTCGATAGTGTGGGACACTCCATTTTGGTTGTGGGCAAAGTCCATATAACCATAAAGACCAACGATTTCAGCAAATGTATTTAAATGTTTCTATCATATCCCCCCTGTCTCGTCTTTCTCGTAGTGAGCATAACATATATCAAAGAAGGGGCATCTATATCAAAAGTAAAATGGCATCTAATATAAATGGGATATGTAGACATGTTTTCTGTTATGGTCTCCACTTGCTTCAAAAAGGCCCCTCACAGGCCACCATATATGATGGAGATCACCCCTCACCTTCCCACAACTCCAGCATAGAGGCAACACCGCTGGGTTAAAGCAACGGATATTAAGGGGAGTGAGATACCACCCTGAAACCAGCTTGTAGTTGGTGTCATGCAAGGAAAATTTAGAATGTGCATAGAAGGTAGTGCAAAACGTCGCTATACACTCTTTTCTCCAAAAGAGTACTTCATATGGTTTTACCATGGTAATCTAGGGTGGAGTTCTAGTAGGAGCAGCTTGAGACATCTAGAAATTGTTTTGGGTAATATCGTATTCCTAAAACACATCTGCTCAAATTCAGCAGATTCCCGGGAAAGCCTCACCATATATAGCTGAAAGAACTGTAACAATTGCACCGATGACCTTGGGATTGATGTAATTAATTCTGTGAGGGATTTCATCCAAGTGGCCCCTAATATGCTGTCTAAAGGCACGTACGGGGAATTATCTAACTGGACAACAGACAATAAAAATAGCAATAGAAATAGAATGGTAGCAATAGAAATAGAATGTTATGTGATATGGGTTACTTAGGTGATGGTTTGGGGGGGTATCAGGCATGCATGCGATCTTTCTCCAAACTAAATTGTAGCAGTGATTGTCAGGTGACTGGGAATAGGATAGTCCTTTGAACCTATGAATGCCCAAGCCAAGTTGGTGACAGATTATTCAATCAGGATCCATAATCTAGACGATGGCTGTATGGACCAGTCCAAAATGCTAGTCATGTCTACCGCATAGTAATAGTGAAGAACATAATGTAGGCTCACACCTCCTCTACTTTTAGGCCGGATAATGATATGATAGGCAAGGGGGACTTCTTCCCTGCCCAGAGAAATGTTATAAATAGAGATTGAATAGTTCAATCCCTATTTATAGCATTTCTCCTGAACAAAAGCAAGGAGGGGAGGCCACACTCTGGGTGCGCCTGCTGACAGCAACTGTGGGGATGTGGGTTCAGCAATTCACATAGTACAAAAACTGTTGGCCGATGGCATGACATCTTGTAAGAAAGGCATCCATTACTTCTAGGCTTCAGACTTGGCTTGATTGGGTAAGAGCTTTGGTGAGGCAGCCATATTAAGCATGCCACGCAGTCGTCAGATCAGCAGGGATATGGTTAGGCCAAAGCACAGACTTCCAGTCCAGAGGAGAGGTAACGTGGGCTCGTCAATGATTGAACATATTCTACACCCCGTGATGAGAGATCGTCCGCCTCTTCCAACCACCGGGCACGTGAGGCTGCAACTCCGGACCTAGCACCACCTCGTTTAACCAAGATGTTCCTGGCTCATATGGATGCAGGTCGAAGCAGTATCGGGCTGCACTAGTTAAAATTGGCTTCTGGTGTGTTTTCAGGCTGATAAATCACATTTTTAATGAAGCCAAGTAAGAGTCATAGGGAAACACGTCTGAACATCTGTGAAACTATTTTTTAAGTAATCTACTTCCCTCCTTCCTACGGTTAAGTATTTTGCATTTCTCTTCATTGATTTTAAAGTTAGAGAATGAGCTGTATGTGAATATTTTTTCCATGAGTATTAGTTGGATTTGTGATTGGAAATAGGTCTTCTGCGAATGCAGAAGCCTTGAATTCATGCTTGCCTATCGTCATACCTGTGATTTTTCATTCTTACGCACAGCCTGTAGCAATGGTTCCAGTACTAGGAGGCCATTAGCATTTATTTGTGCTGTAGGGTTAGAGTAAAAGGCTTTTATCTAGTGTAACCATTTGAGGCCAAAACCAAAGGCTTCTAACGTTAGAGAAATGACCAGTCCAACCTGTTGAATGCTTTTTCAGCATCAATAGCCAGCAGGATAGATGGGTCTCCTAACACGTGGGTCCAGTGTGCAAGGTCAATCATTTTCATGGTGTTATATTTTGCTTCCCTTGCCAGAACTAACCCAGCTTGATCAGGGTGGAATAGCCTTCGTAGAAATTGGCCTCAACCTTTCTTTCTGTTTTATGTATTTTGTATTTCTCGGTATGTTCTAAATATGAATAGAATGTTTATAGACGATCATGTTTGTTTTGAGCAGCTTCGTGTTGCATGGTAGGTAGTATGCTTTATCAGTTCATGACCTTTGAATAATTTTGAGATGTGCCATTTACCAATGTTAGCTTAACAACAATTACATATGCGTTGTCAATGCACGCAGGCCTTATGGCTCAGTTTGCTGGCTCTTTGGACCTTGTTTAGATGTCACATTACAAAAATGTGTCAGACAAGAGGTTTTCTCTTCTTCAGGTTAAAGAGTCCAAAAATCCATAGTTGATCTCTAGATCATGCGAGGGTCACCATGAAAGTGCAACATTCTTTGGGGGACAGTCCTCAACCCTATGAAAATCTGCCTCAAAGCTCAGGGCAGATAGACAAACCGTAAATACTTCTCCCAGTCAGCTATGCTTCCAGTTTGACCTCCTCAAAGTCAACATGAGCGTCTTCCCTATCCAAGACCATCACATTTTCATGAATCTTGAAGTCGCTCAATTCAATAAGTTTCCCTTGAAATACTTTGTGTGAAACTCGCATTGTGCTCATTAGATTTAGAATAGTGTGATTAGCTAAAGATAGAAAAGTAGGACCTATTCCTTTCCCTCTAATCGAGTTGTGTGTTTTATGTTCCTCTCTTCTTATATCTATTATCCCATGGTCAAATATATAATCCCTGCTACAGGGTTTATTATTTTAGTCTGGTACTGTGATATACTGACTGCAGCATGACAAGTGTTTTTCAAGTTATGCTGTCTGACAATAACCTGACTATTGAGTGGCTATTTATCTTAAAGAAACAGTGTTTTCATTGCAGTTCATTAGTTCATTGCAGTTCATAACTTATATTCTAATCAAGGGGCAAAAAAGGGGGATATTTTCTAATTATTATTATTACTTGTATTTATAATCATGATTGGGAGTAACTTATTTCATGTTGTTGTTGTTGTTTTTGTGTGGGTGGATGTATTATTTTTTGTGTAGATGAATACATGTAAGCATATATTGCCACAACCGTGTAAATAAGCAGTCATAGTAAAAGGCGTGAGATAAAATGAATATGGCATTTTCTAAATCTGCAAATTTTTAGACAATATCATGGTGGTAAATTAACAAGATAACAATAAGTCAGTAGATATTGAAGAAAATGCATTTAAAGATCAGACTATGTTAACAGACAGTGTGCAGGCTTCTGTCAGAATTCTGAATGTCCCAATGAGGACCGGGACACTGGTCTAGAGGAGGGAGGTAACGGGGCTGTGTATCACAAACTGTAAGGTAAGCATTCAGCGTCAGATCATCGTCCGCCTCTTCCGACTGTCTGCATGACAGTCTCAGTAGGCCTCAAGGCCGGGCTAATGTGAGTCTGCCACCAGGACACCTCGAAACCGGCCACAAAAATTGCATGCAGGATTTGGGTGGTCTGCCTCTGGCTCAGAACCTTTGTTTACAGGAGAATCGTCAAGAATCATGCATTTAATGGTCAAGCAGATGAGAGCAATGCAGAAACACGTCCAGCCATCTTGGATACCAGGCCCGGCCCCCCACATGCTTATATTTTAACAATGGGACTTTGGACCCACATCAATTTTGTTTCAAAGGGTTCAGATCTCATTTTTGGTGTATGAAGAAAACATCATATTATTGTTTCACTGTTTTTTGGGTTTTTTTTTTACCATTCCACACAGCGGATTGTCGATCACTAGAGCAGACCACAGTGCAGTTGCTATGGCAGACATTGCCCAGTGAGAGGAGCACTAAAACCCTCCATTTCAAAGCATAGGTCAGATAGGAAGATACAAAATTTAGACAGAGACAAACAGGCTAACATAGGCATTGATATTGTAAATTGCTTAATAATTATCTGCATGTTATCAGTTGCCATTCAGACATGATCACATTCTTTCTGAAGTTTTTTTGACAATACTTTGAGCATTTTTGCCATGTGGTTAAAAGGTTTTAATCTTCACTTTTCTCCATTAACCCGCTGGTCTAGCCACGTCCATAGAGAAGCATTGGGAGGTGCATGCGCCAATTGGGATCTCCTTACAGAGGTGCATTGAACCACTGCATCATTATGGGGAAAGTTCAGCGTCTCCATGCAGAGCATGAACATAGGTGCTGCACACAGTGCGAGACTGAAATAGTTAACACCTCTAGTGGCCATCTGAGTGAGTGCCACAAGAGTTGTTACTCTGAAAAGGCAGTGTTTATATTGAAAAGTCAGGAGGAACATGGTATAGACACAAAACCACTATATAAAGCTAGCTATAATTGTTTTAGTGACTATAGTGTCCCTTTTAATTGATCTTTTTCATGAATACTACTCCAGTAAAAAAAAATGGAGTTTAGAAATAAAAATAAAGGATGTGAGAAATCTGAACTCTGCCGCCCCCTACACAAGGATAAAGTGCAGTTGTGGACCGAATCTCTGCGTCCCTCCACCTGCTTCCTGAATTGTCAGAAAGTCCGTACTGACGTCTCGTTGCGCGTGACGTCATAATGCTGGGTTGCTAGGGAACGGGTAAACAAACACTCGTTCGTCCAAATCATGTTAAAGATAAGACCTTTTAGTAAGATGTAAATGGTCCAGAGCTTATAAGCTTATCTAAAATAAATGTTTATATACAATTATAAACACAGCTAAATAACTAATAATCCAATGCTTTGCAAAGATAAATGTTATAGTCAACCAGAAGAGGTAAAGATATGCAGAAGGTAGAAATGCACAGCTAATAAAATATATCACATCCTTAACCCCTTAAGGACCAAACTTCTGGAATAAAAGGGAATCATGACGTGTCAGACATGTCATGTGTCCTTAAGGGGTTAAAGGGATATATCTACCAACAAAAGTAATAGTAAAAAGATTACTATGAATGATAAAAACAAGAAAAAGAACACCCTCACACAATGTAAGGATCTACAGCATGCCAAAGAACCTAAAGATAAAAATAAGTAGAGAGAGACAGGAGAGCAGAGGACAATAGAGTAAATCATGGGGTCAAAATACATACCCTGATCCAGGAGTCATCCCAAGACGGGCACCAGCAAGATGCACCTAATGCCAATCAGGCTTCTCATTAAGACCATGAGAGGACACTGTCTAGAAGTTGCATCCAGCAAACTTCCCTCTGCAATAAAATGTTCGTCCTATTGCTTTCTTTCAAGCATTAAGTAATGTAACTGGGAGACATGGTGCCAGTTTTAACAATTGTACACCTTCTCTAATCTTGATCTTAAATTATTATATTTCAAGTTTTAAATACTGTACTTCGGTTGTGAATTGGAGACTAAAATAAGATTACTTCAAACTTAAGAGGAACACAAAGAGAAGAAAATAGTTTATCATGCAGAAAAACCCTACTTGGATAATACATTCACCAATGGATATACTAATATTGGTATTCTATATTCTGGGGTGACAACTTGATGTAAAATATACTATGTACTCTGTACAACAATTTATGAAATGTGTTATGTCCTATTTTTTAATGAAAACAAGGAAACAAACTTGATCATTTGTTAACAAATTCGGACTATTTGCACCTAGGTGAATACATTCACCAATGGATATACTAATACAGGTATTCTATATTCTGAGGTGACAACTTGATGCCAACAATGAGTATTGAGAACAAATAAGTAGAGAAGGTAGAGGTGTTCTCAAAGGTTGTGGAATAAGGATATACATATAATACCCTCCACCCCCACCTTGTGGGCTCATCGGCTGTTTGGTGAGTGGGTAGTATATGTAAAACAGAAATAAAATATATAGTGCTTACTGATGCAACTAGGAGACGTTCAAATATTGAGCAAAATAAGGTTTTGCTCACTACACAGCACTCAGGTGTTTTTCCCCACCAAAAGAATGCGTATTAACTGCTGTTTCCTTTGTATCAAAAAAGATATATACTATGTACTGCTATCTTTAAGTTTAATCACAGTCACTCAATCAAAAACTGCTACTTAGACTTTGTTTCTCCTTTGTATATTCTCTTTTTTGAATAGTTCTCTTCTTTCTCTTAGTGTATTTCTATATTATCCCACACTTCACTTATTAGTGTTGCCCAGTTTTAACCCCTGGCCCTTCTATTGCTCTGTTCCTCGGGTCTCTATTTATTTATCTGCCAGTTGCTTTATCCCATCTCCATCAATATTTTTCATAATAATTTGACAGTTTTCATTTTTCTTCACCAATGTATAATTTCTACACTCTCAGCTAGCATATTTTACTATTTCTCCACCATGCTGTTTTCCTACCTCTACTATTTGCTATGTGTAGTAGGTGTTGTATATTATGGAATTGTCCATTTCAATAGATGTATGACGATGTTATGAGTGTTCTCTTAGTGCTTGTGGGGCTGCATGTATGAGATGGAAATTGTGTGCGGGCTGCATGTGTGTATATGATGGTTGTGTGTGGGGAGGCTGCTTCTGGTGTTTTATCACACACCAAACACACTTGCCATTTAGGTGAGGGATATTGATGCAACTACTGTCCGCCCAAGTGAGGTGCAAAGGATCAGGCATTCTGCTCTTGTCAGGGTGGCCCATTCTTATCATACCCCTTCATCCATGTATTGTATGTGTTTTATTAAATTAATAATTATTTTAAAACAAATATTCATCCCCCATTCCCTGTTCTTGCAGAGAGGGGGCTTGCTGATCTCAGGTGGCCCAGTTTGCTGGGAATCTGGTCTGCGCCTCCACCGGGTGCAGACCATCAGTAACGGTCTCATAAGTTCAGGCACTTACAGTGTCACAGCTTTCATGTGCTATGATTGGCCGGAGCTCCAAAGACAGCTACATTTTGCTTTTTGAATGACAAAGCTCCACTGTAATAAATCTCATAATTATATGATGTCATGTGTGTGACAGATGTGATAGTTTTATGTGATATGTATTCTTTGTGTTGGCTGTGTGCAATATTTGTAATGGGTGTATTGACTGTGTGTGATATTTGCGCAGGGTTTATTGGCTGGGTGTGATGGGTATTTCATTCAGATAAAAATATGTATGTAGGCATATGGGTGAATGCAAGTGAGCATTGTTGCAGAGTCAGATGCACATAGTCCCAGGCACATAGTCACACACACACACAGTTACAAGCACATAGTCACACACAGTTACAAGCATACAGTCACACATACCGTTACAAGCACATAGTCACATACACCCTTACAAGCACATAGTCACATACACCCTTACAAGCACATTTTCACACACACTGTTACAAGCATAGAGTCACACACACCGTTACAAGCATATAGTCACACACACCGTTACAAGCATATAGTCAGACACACAGTTACAAGCATGTATTCACACACACAGTTACAAGCATGTATTCACACACACAGTTACAAGCATGTATTCACACACACAGTTACAAGCATATAGTCACACACACAGTTACAAGCATGTATTCACACACACAGTTACAAGAATATAGTCTCACACGGTTACTAGCACATAGTCACACACATGCATGTATTCACACACACAGTTACAGGCATATAGTCACATACACAGTTACAGCAACATAGTCACACAAACCGTTACAAACACATAGTCACACACACCATTACAAGCACATAGTCACACACACCGTTACAAGCACATAGTCACACACACCGTTACAAGCACATAGTCACACACACACCGTTACAAGCACATAGTCACACACACACCGTTACAAGCACATAGTCACACACACACCGTTACAAGCACATAGTCACACACACTGTTACAAACATATATTCACACACACCGTTACAAGCACATTTTCACACACACTGTTACAAGCACATTTTCAAACACACTGTTACAAGCATATAGTCACACACACAGTTACAAGCATCTAGTCACACACACAGTTACAAGCATGTATTCACACACACAAAGAAAAAAGCTAAATCTGGGTGCTGAATGAATATTAAGTGTAAAAAATTGCTTCACACTCTGGTGTAATCCCCAAATTCACCAATAAGAAATAGTGTATAGTAATGAGTGGAGCAAAGTGAAACACAACTTAGAAACAGTAGAGAGAACTGTATACAAACTCCTAAGATGTTGGATGGTACTTCCAATCAATGATGGTAATATGTAAAAAAGAGAATAAAAAATATAATGATAGTGCAGATAGTTTTACACTAGCAATGATTAATTAATCAATTAACATCTGCTCCATGTGCTACAGGCAAGGGAGAGGAGCCTGTAGCACACGGAGCCTGGAGCGGTTTATTTGAGACTGCAACCACGGCGATTCATTTACAATCCAGTCGAGCCGGAAAAGTGTCTAACAGCCTGCCCAGCCACCTTGCAATTTAAGAAAGCTGTTTTAGTGAGTTACGGCGGAAGCTGGTTATACTCACCATCATATCTAGTAAGGGGCTAACTACCCTCTGTATTTTTCCTACCACTATTTATTTTCTGTATTAATGTATTGATTTTTGATGTAGCAGATAATAAATGTAAAATCTTACTTTTCAAATATTTTGGCTCTTCAAGCTAATTAATGTAATGATAACATCTAATTAACAGTCATTATAAGATCTACAAGAGATCTATTAAGCAGATGTTAATTGATTAATCATTGCTAGTGTAAAACTATCTGCACTATCATTAAATTTGTTATTCTCTTTTTTTTTTTTACATATTACCATCATTGATTGGAAGTACCATCCAACATCCAAGGAGTTTGTATACAGTTCTCTCTACTGTTTCTAAGTTGTGTTTCACTTTGCTCCACTCATTACTATACACTATTCACACACACAGTTACAAGAATATAGTCACACACACGGTTACTAGCACATAGTCACACACAGTTACAGGCATATAGTCACACAAACCGTTACAAACACATAGTCACACACATCATTACAAGCACATAGTCACACACATCATTACAAGCACATAGTCACACACACCATTACAAGCACATAGTCACACACACAGTTACAAGCACATAGTCACACACACACCGTTACAAGCACATAGTCACACACACACCGTTACAAGCACATAGTCACACACACACCGTTACAAGCACATAGTCACACACACACACACACCGTTACAAGCACATAGTCACACACACACCGTTACAAGCACATAGTCACACACACTGTTACAAGCACATAGTCACACACACTGTTACAAGCATATATTCACACACTGTTACAAGCCTATATTCACACACTGTTACAAACATATATTCACACACTGTTACAAACATATATTCACACACACAGTTACAAACATATATTCACACACACAGTTACAAACATATATTCACACCCACAGTTACAAGCATATAGTCACACATTTACTGGCATATAGTACATACACTATAGCATTAGATGGGGAGTAGGGGCACTGGGGTAGATGGGGAGCAGGGGCACTGGGGTAGATGGGGAGCAGGGGCACTGGGGTAGATGGGGAGCAGGGGCACTGGGGTAGATGGGGAGCGGGGAGCAGGGGCACTTGGGTAGATGGGGAGCAGGGGGCACTTGGGTAGATGGGGTGCAGTAGGTAGGGCACTGTAGTAGGTAGGGAGGAGGGGCACTGGGGCAGATGGGGAGCAGGAGCACTGTAGCATTAGATGGGGACATGGACTCCTTCCAGCTTCCCCCACTTACCAGGCAGCAGGTTCGGGCCACATTTAGGCCTTCCCCCTGCCGCTCGCTTAGCTCTGCTCCCACCATTGGCTTAGCTCCGCCCCCACTGCCTTCTCTGCAAGACCTGGGTAAAGGATAATGAAATCCTCCACCCGGTTTCTGCGCGACCAAGCTACATAGCGGGACTTGCCGTATAGGGGAGCTCTGAGCACCCCCTAACACATGTCACTGGGAACAAATGCAAGGCCGGCCCTGCCTCTGGCTCTGGGAGTGATCTGCCTCCTGGAGCATGTGGTCAAATCCGTTCTACAGTTATTAAAGTCCTACGCGACGGTGTTCATCTCACTGTGTTGTCTACATTATGTTTTGTTTTATAAGAACATTTTAAATCATACAGGAGTAAAATCTGTGAAGTTTCCAATATTGGAGAGACAGGAATGCAATCATGATGTGTATAAATATACTCCTAAAAATAAAAGTACTTAGTGTCTCTCCTAGTTGATAGGCAGACAAGTAATATTTTCTTTAACAGCAAGGTTAGTAAGATGAATTTTAATGAAAAAGGAAAAAGAAGCAGGGATATGGAGAAGAACAGGAGACAATTCCATGAAAGATGGACTTAAATAATGGATGTGGAAAGAAGTTTACTTCTATGGATTAAGCCATCAATAATTTTCAAATTGAATTTATGATGAGTCTCTTTAAGTAGGTACTGTGCCTTTCACAAGTTTTAGATCTTCAACTCAGGAGAATTCTCCTGACACCATGGGAGCTGTTGTTGAGCAAAAATAGGAAAACCTGGAATTCCTATACAACAGTACGGCTTTAAGAAAATATACTTGATATCAAGGGCTAAACTGATTTTATGGGAGATGTATTTACAGTTAAATATTTCTACTATAGTTAGGGGAAACTCCTCTTCCTCTTTAAGATAGTTCTTCATTTAACCCCTTAAGGACCAAACTTCTGGAATAAAAGGGAATCATGACGTGTCAGACATGTCATGTGTCCTTAAGGGGTTAAAGATCCTACACATTATAGATCATGGGTTAAGTTTAGATGTTGTTGTTTTTTGTTTTGTTTGTTTTTTAACTGCTTATTCCAGATTTAGTTTTCAAAAAATGTTTTTGAGTTTACCCTTAAAGGGTAATAATCTTCTTTGAATCTGGTTTGGATTTTGTTATTACGAGTATGTGTTCCTCAGGAAGGGAAAAAATGTATTTCAAGTCATCGTTCTCAGGGACATTATTGTTCTTTATTCTTCGGGACCAAGAATCTTCCTGTTCAGGAGGTTGAGAATAGACATGTGCAATTCGTTTCGGTCCGAATTTAAATTTGGCCGAATTTCGGCAATTTGGACATTCGGATGCTTGAACCAAAGTGCCAAAGTACTTTGGATTTCTGAAAGGTGGCAAAACAGGAGAGGGAGGGAAAATTAAGGGAATGATGACCAGACTCTAACCCTAACCTTAAAGGGATACTCCAGTGCCAGGAAAACAATCAGTTTTCCTGGCACTGCAGATCCCCTCTCCACTGCAGATCCCCTCTCCCTAAACCCCTTCAGTGACTTACCTGCATCCAGCTCTGATGTCCCTCGGCGCTGGTTCAGGGTCTGCCCACGCTCCTCCCCCGCCGACATCATCCAGCGGGGGAGACCTTTTGCGCATGAGCGGCCACGCGCATTAGACCTCCCCATAGGAAAGCATTGAAAAATGCTTTCCTATGGGGATTTCAGCGACGCTGGAGGTGCTATAAACCCAGAAGTGCCCTCTAGTGGCTGTCTAGTAGCGGAGGAGTTAATCCTGCAATGTAAATATTGCAGTTTATGAAAACTGCGATATTTACAGTTGCAGGGTTAAAGGGTAGTGGGAGTTGACACCCAGACCACTCCAATGGGCAGAAGTGGTCTGGGTGCCTAAGGTGCCCCTTTAACCTAACCCTACCTTTACACCTAACCCTGATAGGGTTAGGGGTAGGGTTAGGATTAGGCTTAGGGAATTGCCGAATTCCCAAAGAACAAACCAAATTTCAGGATTCCCGAAGTACTGAATTTTGGATTGCCGAACCGAACAGAATTGCCGAATCCCGAACCGAACCAAATTTTTTGCCCATGCACATCCCTAGTTGAGAATAACCTGATACAAACTTTTCTGAGAATTAATTGTTGGTGGCTTCATCTTCTAAAGACATCTCTGTTACTTTTTTTTTTTAAGGAGTGTTCTTAGACTCCAGTAACATGCAAATTTTAACACAGAGAAAATACTTTTTAAATGTCAATCAACTTACTCTGATTTTTTTGGACAGTCTGTCAACAGTCAATTACAAGAAAATGATAGGATTGATGGTTGCGTCATAAACACTGTACATTTGTAATCTCTTAGGCAGTTCATCTACTCTTGTTGGGAATTGCAAATAACTCATTAGGTATTCCATGGACATAATTTCCTTCAACTGTGAATTTCACATCCAAATTTTTTTTAGGGTGGTTTCTATTTGCAAACCTCGGTGAACCATAGTGACAATTAGTCTGTTGAGCAGATCTTTCAAAGATCTATGAATGAGGCCAACACTATGTACAATGAATGTCCTTGCCTACTTCCAACCAATGTCTCTAAATATATTTATTGTACATTTTAATAACACCGTTCTGGTTGTCTATGACTTGTTTAAGCTTCTGGCCACCATAAATTATACAAATGGAAGGTACTTATAGATTGTTTTTAAAAAGAACAACTTGTCAATAATATTTAGTAATCACACTATAACTCGGGTACCCAAAAATTAAATATGATGTGCTATTGACCAAGTGATGATTGAAATACTATGTTTAGTGTACCCTATTATTGTAAAAAAAACTGATGAAAATAGTATCTTGTAATAAATTTTTTATCGGACTAACAGAATTTTGGAATGAAAAGCTTTTGGGAGAACTGACCTTTCTCAAATCTAGAGAAAGGGAGGTTCTCCTGAAAGCTTGTCATTTCAGAATTATGTTAGTCCAATGCAAAAAGGAATTGCAAGATACTAATTTCATCTGTTATTTTACATTAATATTACTGGGCTAATAAATGCTACAATATGTACCCTATTATTGATAGTAAGAGATATATTCATGTTGTGTATTTGTTTCTTTTAGGTCACAGCGCTGTTGATATCACCAAGGTAGCAAGAAGACACCGCATGTCTCCTTTCCCATTAACATCTATGGACAAAGCCTTCATCACTGTATTAGAGATGACTCCAGTTCTTGGAACTGAAATTATAAATTACAGAGGTGCCGTATTCTCATCATCTCTGTCATCTTTCAATTTCTTGCTCTCATCACCTGATTACTTATAACAATAAAGCTTTCTGACAAGGCAGCTCTGTGACATTTTTTTGGAATTACAATAAAGGCAGTGTTGATATCACTGTGTGTGTGCTTGTGCATGTGCGTGCACAAATGTATATCTCTTAGTCTACAACTGTTATATAGCTTTTCTCTAACACATGCACAAGATTCTGTTTGTATTCAAGATACTAAGGAATCCTATGATGCCCTAACCTTTGGTTATGACAATATAGCTGTTGTAGTTCTGAAGGAAACTAGCAGATATATTTCAGACAGGAATTTGCCATTCATTTTAAAATGCAGGAATCCACAATAATGAGAAGATCAATGGAGCTGCTCATAACTTTCAGGGAATAGTCCCTACATGCTGATGATCTTTATTCTGATTTTAGATGGAATGGGCCGTGTTCTTGCCCAAGAAGTATACGCAAAAGACAATTTACCACCGTTCCCTGCATCAGTGAAGGATGGATATGCAGTAAGAGGTATTATTAAACAGTACAAATATCGGGAGACTTTTCATTTCATGTTAAAAAAACAAAAAAAAAAAAGATTACTGTTGTTTTTTTCATTTTTTTTCTTTTCTAGTGATTTTACGTTAAATATAGATCTTTTAATCTCATCTGCCCAATTTATCAAATAAAAACCTTATTAACATACCCCTTTCTTGAAAACTCTGTCTAGGCAGTTCCCATTAAAATTATCATATGATGATGGAGTGAAGTGCATTTATTTTATTTTATATTACATTTTATATTGTACCATTAAAACTATGCAGGGTATGTAAAAAATGTGAAAGCAAATTTATGTTGCATAGCATACAACATATTAAGTAGCTAGAATACTTGGGGTTGTGTCAGTCATATTTTATTTTGGACAATTTTACAGCTGCTGATGGGCCTGGAGATCGTTTCATCATTGGTGAATCCCAAGCCGGCGAACAGGTAACCTCTGATTTCTGTATATTATGTACATTGTAGCACATTACAAACGAATTATTTAATAGTATAAAATAGTATATACTTATTTAATAGTATATAAAGTTGTTATATGATTTTCTTTGTGTAATTGCTCAAAGTGACACCCTATGCACTGTAATCACTGAAGTATGCTGTGATTATCATGCCAGGAGTTCCATGGCACAGTCCCATGGTAAGTAGTTAAACTATTTTCAAACACCTTGGCAGCTACATTCCTGCTTTTTTCTTCAATACCCTACCAATTTCACACTTCTTTGGACATAACGGATATAGCTAATGTAAAGGGAGATTTCAGCCTCAGCCGCTAGAGGCGCTTCTGCGACGTTGGATGCAAAATTCTCATCCAGCGTGCAGAACGTCCACAGGAAAGCAATGAGTAATGCTTTCCTATGGACTGTTAGAATGCGCGCGTGGGGAGCTGACGTTGGCGGAGGAGGAGAGGTCACCAGCACCGAGGGAGCCCGGCGCTGGATTTAGGTAAGTGGCTGAAGGGGTTTTAAGCCCTTTAGCCCAATGGGAGGGGGACCCTGAGGGTGAGGGTCACCCGAGGATTAAATAGTGTCAGGAAAACTAGTTTGTTTTCCTGACACTATAGTGATCCTTTAAGTCCTCCATGAGGCCTCCATGGATCATATTTGTTGTTCCAGCACATCCTACAAATGCTGAATCGGATTGAGATCTGGCAACACCTGGTCATGTTCCTCAAACCATTCTTGAACAATTTTTGAAGTTAGGCAGGGTTCATTATCCTGCTAAAAGAGCCCACTGCCATCAGGGAACACCGTTGCCATGAAGGGGTGTAAGTAATCTCCAATAATCTCTAGGTAAGTGGTACGTGTCATGAATGCCAGGAGCCAAGATTTCCCAGCAGAACATTTCCCAGAGTATAACACTGCCTCCACCAGCCTGCCTTCTTTCCACTATGCATCCTGAAGAAAAATGGTAAATGGTGTACATACACCTGGCCATCCACCTGATCTAAAAGAAAATGTGTTAGACCAGGCAACTATCTTCCGTTGCTCTAAGGTCCAGTTCTCACACTCACATCCACAATGGATACACTTTCTAGCTAGCTTTTGCTCCCCACATGCATCAATGACATCCATATCCCTGACGCCAGTTTACCAGTTGTCCTGTCTTGCACCACTTTTAGTACTAACCACTCCATAAACAAATCTATAGGGGTGAGTTCAAACAATAGGGATACTTATCAATTATGTTAAGTATCTTCAAGAGCAGTTAACATGTAAATTAAATTAAATACACCATATAGTGAAAATCAAGTAATAGCATTGTGTAAACAATCTACATCTATTTGGTCTAAAATAATACTATATATAACATATAAAATTTTAATAAAAATGTGCAATAAAAATACTCTTATTAGTATATGTCTGTATCTTGAAAAGACTAAGAAAACTCACTAGAGAGATAGCATAGAATGCTTGTTCCCCAGGGCCATTTTGTCCCATATAGACTTTTGCAAGCTCTGCAGGAGATCCCCTATATCTCGACTGGTTGGGCCTTTGTCAGCTTCTGTTTTTTTTCAGGACATAATACCTTCCAGTAGTTAGTGGGGTTTCCATCTGGGTGTATGCCCAAATTCGACCTAAAAACCAAAATGTTCTGTATAGTAAGACTCTCTGAGCTCAGATTAGTGATTCTGCTCTGGTCCTCTGCTAGCTTTTTTTTATTATTATTTATTGTCTATATGTATTTGAAACTATTATGAAAGAACATTTTTTTTTTTTTTTTTTTTTTTTAATTCTTTATTTTTGAAGTGCAGGTGGTTACAAAATATAGACTTGTGCCACAACAGCATTTATCAATATGGGAACATATATATATTAAACAGTGGCTTTGAGAAAACATGCACAATTTTTAGTGGTAAAGTTATTTAGGTAGATACGTCTATGCAATAACAATAAAATTAAGAGTAGATTTGTCTGCAGCTTCCTGACTACTTTGGTACTTAAAGCTATACATATAAGAGTAAACAGTTGTAGGCATATGGATAGTTAAGGCAAGATAAATCACGTTGGTACTAAGGTTTGTATCACAGTACAAGAAACAACTTAGAGGAATGCCAGGGAACACATTTAGGCTAAGCCACAGAAAAATTATAGGGCAAAAACATCTGTGCTAAGCTGTCTAATAGCGAGGAGGTCGGCATAATTAGGGCAGTTAATATAGCGATCGCTAGAGTCACTTAACCCACGCCAGCTGCTGGTATAAGGTTGAAAACATTGCTAAAACATGCTAAATCTGCTATGTCTATTAGCTAAGAGGAGAGGGATAGATCATGCTAACAGGACTGGCTATCGTTGCACTACGCTAGGCTATGAAACCATGCTAATGTAGGATATGCTAGTGGGCGAGTAAGCAGTCTTGAGACTGTAACGGTTACTTAGTAGTTAGCTTTTAGAAGGTCGCACATATTGAGGTATATCGCATAAAGGCCAAATCAGGTAAACGAAAGTCCCGTATAGCCCCTCAGGATGAAGTCTGGCAGGATAAACGACTGACCCCATGGAGACGTGCACGCTCATGAGGCGCAAGTTAGTCCTTTTAGCCGATGCCCATTGCTGCCACTCGTGTCTTGCCTGCAGTGTTCGCCTCAGGGGCGCTTCTGGACACTCTGGGGGATACCCGGTGGTATGCCTGTGGAGGAGTTTGGGCCCTATTTACTGGGGGGCGTTGTGTCGTCCGCGGTTTCTTGGGTTGAACCCCTCGGCTGTTGCGTGTGTGAGGGGCTTGTGGCTCGGGTCGTGGGGTGCGAATTTTTCTGCCCCCTTCCAATGCTGGATAAAGTGTGGTCTTCTGTAAGTGGTGTGCGGCTCGTTGTGTGGGAGACCTGCTCCCCGGCTTGTCTGGGATGGAGGTGTTCGCTTGTGTGCCTTCTGTGTGATCCTTTGCGGTGCGGGTACTGGTTTGCTGTGCCCCCGGCTTTTCCGCATGATTTGCTTGACTTGGGCCAGCCTTGGAGCTGTGGTCAGAGCTCCGGATCGTGTCCCAGAGGTTGTGTCTTGTCGGGGCACTTTGCTGTAAGTTTCCCTCTGGTTGTTGTGGGTAACGGTCTGGTTTGAGCTTGTGAGCGCTTTGTGTAGTGGGCGCTGGATCGTTGCAGGCTCTCTCGGTGCCTTCGGCGCGTGTGGCGTCCGCCATTTTAGTTGAGGTGTTTAGGCCACAGCTTGCGGTATTGAGGCTGCTGCTGGGTCTTGGCTGGCCTGTTGCTGTCTTGGCCACTGGGTGAGGACCGGGATAACCCCCACCGGTCCAGGGGGGGGGGGGAGGCAGCCAAACGCCGTTCGGAGACCTGGGAGAGCGGCCGTCTCTTCCCAGCTCAAGCCCGGTAGGCCTTAAACCTTGATCGGGTTACACCGGTACCGTGCTGGGTCGTTGCTGGTACCTTTGTGTTCGCCTGTAGCTTGTGGGCAGTTTGGGCACCTTTGTGGATTAGTGGGTGCTGTTGGTACCGAGTTGGCTCCGAAGATTTAGTCTAGGCGCTGGAGCTCAGACTAGACGCGTCTGATCTGTTTGGCGGTCGGCTCCGCCCCCCCATGAAAGAACATTTTAATTATTTTTTGGGGGGGAGAAATACATTTGTATTTATAATATTGTGATATTTTAAGTGTTTTTTTTTTTTTTTTTTAATATGACCTGAAAATTCATTGTGTAGTTAACTTGCCCCAATTAATGAAATGATTTAATACTTGATTAAGGGACATCAGTATTCACTCATTTAAAGCATACCATGGGGAGGAGAATTCAGGACATATAAGAAAAGATCATGAACATGACATTGATAATGACTGAAGATAGCAATAAGTGAGAAATACGTCTTGATTCTACAGAAGTTACGGTGTAAGAAGGAGGCGTGCCTTATGCTAATTAGCAAAGATAACTTTGAGGCTTAAGCACAATATCTTCTCTGTCTGTCTATTCGGTTTTAACAAATTGGAATAACATTTCTTCACTTTTACACTGTCCTGCATAGAACGGGCAGTTGGGGTTGCTATTCAGATCACATTTCTGAGGTGGATTGCTTGAAAGGGGTTCCAAGCCAGTTGGCTTTTCTACACGTTTACCAGGGAACCTCTTTTGCTATGTGCCTGCATACTAGAGCCGAGCCTGGTCTCTGCTTCCCGTAAGTGGTTAGCACTATACTGATCTGTCATTCTACTACGATTTTATATATGTTATTTGTTGCATTGATTTGTTGCAGATATTGACTTTTCTTAGTCTCTTAAAGACACATATAATCTAATTGATTAACGTAGAAGTTTTTTTTTAATGTTATATACAGTATAGTTTTAGACCAAATAGATTGTTTGTGCATGTTTATTAATTGATTTGCAGTATATGGTGAACATTGGAGAATTTGTCATTTTTAGGGAGGTTTTGCAGGTAATTATTGATTTATTCACTTTACATTGATGATCTTTTCACATTTGTTTTTTCCTTACTAACCACTGCATACCAGGAACACCCCACTAGACTTGGCTGTTTTGGAGGTGCTCTAACCTAGACATCTAGCCATAAGTATTTGGCCCTTGTCAAAGTTCTTCAGATATTTCCGCTTGCCCATTTTTCCTGCTTCTAACACATGCCATTCAAGAACTGACTGTTCACTTGCTGCCTAGTATATCCCACCCACTGTTGCATTGGTATTGGTAAAGATTAGATGATCCAATATGTTTTTACATGTTTTGCTATGATGGTAATTCATATGCCTTCGAATCATTATTGGAAGGTTAGTGGGTCTGAAAATAAGTGTGGTGTTACAAATGTGCAAACCTCTTATTTCCCAGATTGGCACCAGTATTTCTTAATTAAACAATGAATGAAGACAGCTTCTGCAAAAATATGGTAGAAATGTTTGCCTCTTTTCATATGTAATTTTTAATAAAATATTTTGACTGTATTGGACTGCATTGTGTACAAAACTCATGTTCCAGTGTAAAAATAATTTGTATGGGGATCTAATATTTTAAAGAACATTTTAATATTTTGATATATTTGTATATATCATATATATTTTGGGTAGTTTAATATTTTGAAGAAAAAAAATGTTAAAGGTGTATCCGAAATATTAAATCATTTTAAAAGCTTATCTAAAATTATTAAATCAATGCCGTAATGTCTTATAAAAGAGAAAACCATACCCAAGAAAGTTAATTCGTTTTTCTATTTCAGCCAACTCAGACAGTGATGCCGGGACAAGTGATGAGGGTAACAACTGGTGCTCCAATCCCATGTGGTGCTGATGCAGTGGTGCAAGTAGAAGACACTGAACTCATTAGAGAATCAGATGATGTGAGTAAGCATATAATAACTTGCCATAATTTAAAGGGACATTCATCACTTGAACATTTATTTTAAACCAGAAATCAACCACTTTTAAACATACAAACCAAAATAACGGAAGAAACACTTTGACAAGTATGTAATAAACATTTATAAACTCACTATAAAATTGGTCAGCTTGTATTGTTGAACACGCTTCTCAGCTCGAGGTGTTTTGCCATCCTTCTTATCATCAACAAATTTAGAACACTAGTGCCAAAAATAAGACCTCATTATGCAGCAGCAAGCTCGTCATTATCCTTGCACTGACTAAAACAACAGGGAGAGAGATATTGGACATCGGAGCCTGCTCTGCATTTATCACACTTATCAGACTCCCTTTCTTCTCCACCCTGTCAGGAGGTTGCAAGATTAAGAGATCTTCCAACTGCACATGTGCAAACCTAGGGATAGGACAGTGATGGAGCTCCAGTACTCTGACCAAGTACCTCCGCAAAATCCGCTTCCTCGTAGCTATCAGGATCCCTGGAACACTTCAGACACAGTCGCCGAGGCTTGACTGGGGTCGCTGAGGCCCTTGTCCACCCTGGACCAGGCTTCTTGGATTATAGCCCTGGACACCCTTTTCATCAGCAGAGCAGTAATCAGAGCTTTTTTCCCTAAACATCAGACGACACTTGGTGATGGTTAAAACAACAATTAACTTTAATACACTGCACACATATTTATGCCCCCAACAGCCTCATTTACATACAATAGGGTGAATAGAGCACTATCGCAGACAATAGCAAGGGCTGAGAACCATATGGGAGATTGAGGAGAGACAGTGCAGCTAGTTTGAACTGGTCTGGCAGTGCCCCTGGAACAATGGGACAATGCCCTGCTGGTTAACAAAAGGACAGGAAAAAGTGGGAGGGAGAAAGGCATATACAACTGGACAATTAATACATTCAATATACCCTGCACCAATAATGGACACAGGGTGACCAAAACACAAGAGGAATCTGAGGACCTACATATAGTGTCTGCATTCCATCCCCAGTGATGGTGATTGCCATCACAAAGACACTGATTGGTTAGATCTCTGTTCCCCCTGGAGTAGGTGTGGAAAGCATAAGAAAGAATAAGCAACTAAATATGAAAAACAAAATCATATTTAACTGCTTTTTTAGCCTGCCAGGTGCGGTATCCGTCTCGTTCAGCGCTAAAGCTTTTGAATAAGACAGTTGTTTCAAAGTGTTGCATGTCCCTTTAACTACTTATCTAGACCATTATATTAACCCAATATCTTGTGTATTCTTACATATAGGCCTTACATAGTTAAAGTGGTTCTGTGTTCACAAATGTGTTATATTCAATTCTTTTATTTATTTATAAAATATTTTACCAGGAAAGATACATTGAGATTTCTCTCGTTTTCAAGTATGTCCTGTGATTTATAGAGAAGGAAGTTGATTAAAGAAATGTACATAACATTCTTGACAAACACCACTCCCACCCAAAGCCTAGAAGTGAGTGAAGAGACTACAAGAAAGTTTGTGTAATATGGCGGCTTTTATTAACAAGGAAATTGGAAAGTATAGGAATTCATAGACTGGAGAGTCAGAACCAGGAGGAAAGAAGCAAAGGCCAAAATCAGTCCAAAACCAAATGGTAGGCAACAAAGATTCATAGATCTCAGAAATAATCAGAGGGTAAGAAATCTATGAGTCTAGTGATGCATAAGGGTGGCCATAAAACAGGACCTTGACTGAAGAAGGGATCCAAGAAATAGATCAACAGGCTGCGTGTTAGGC